>NC_056513.1:21248-27093 GCF_014905685.2 Nematolebias whitei | reverse complement strand
TGGTTTTGGTTGTCAGCAGCAAAACTGGTTGATCCACTCTGAGAAGGTGCTATTTAAGAGACTGAGCTGAATACAGCACCTCAGACTGAGGAAGTCTGTCGGATGAGAGACGAAACGTTTCTATATTTTTTTGTTGATTTGCTTTGGGGTTTTTTTTGTTGGTTTTTTTGAATGTCCAGAGGACCAGATTTAACTTTTTTAAATTTTTCTACCTGGATTATTGAGCATGCACCAGGAAAGCTTCTTAAAGTTTTTAAAGTTTTTTAATTACATTTTTTTCTTGTGTTGTTTTTATAAGCCAGATGTCAAAGACAAATCTCCATTTCATTGAATGTTATGGACAATAAAGTTGAATTGATTGATTGATTGATTGGTTGATTGAACCTCTGTACCTCATCTGTGTTCTTTGTTTAACCAGGTTTCTCTTGCAAATGAGTCCTCATGGCTCAATGAGACTAATCTTTAGAAATAAAGGTTGAATGAATGAATTTGATGTATTTATTTAAAAGTTTCAATTGCACTGCAACATATACACCATTTCTTTGTCCGTTTCATGTTATCATCCTTCAGCAAACAGCGGCCCTGATCTCTGTTCTGATGTTCTGTTTTCCATCTAGAACCAGACCGAGTCACCTGTGCCAGGCACAAAACTTGCTTTAGGTCGGCGTGAGCACCAGACCCTGCAGCACCGACACCACCAGCGCTCCCGCTGCCGTCCCCCTAAAGGCATGTACTTAACCCAGGAAGATGTGGTGGCGGTGTCCTGCAGCGCCTCTGCAGCCAACACCTTGCTTCGTCAGCTGGACATGGAGCTCGTGTCCCTTAAGAGACAGGTATAATGTCAAACTTCTTCTGTTCAACTACATTTAGGTTGATTTGCATAGAAATGGATTTGTTGAATAACTAAGAACTGTATAGAAAATCGCCTGATTAATCTCAGATTTCTCATTATTGTGCAGCATTACTTGAATATCTGCCATGAGTTCGGTCCTTTTGTGTGACATTATTTTTGTTTTGTTACCAGTTTTAATTAAATTCCTAATAATATTGATTTACTGACCTTTATTTAGCCAGGCAAATCCCACTGCAAATCCCTCTGAAGGTTAGAGAAGGTGGGCCTGTGATTGGAAGATCGCCGGTTCAAGCCCTGGTACCGACAACATCAAAAATGTGGGTGGGGTAGGTGAAGCACCCACACCTGCCCCCACCCTCATTCGTCCCACTCTGGGCCCTTGAGCAAGGCCCTTAACCCCCACCATCTGCTCCTCCGGGTGTCCTTGATAACAGCTCTCTGCTCCACACAGAGGGCTGTGGTAGCTCGGTGGTCTGTGGTTGTGTCAGGAAGGGCATCCGGCGTAAAAAAAAATAACTGCCAAGTCTTCATGCTACTTAGTTCACTGTGGCGACCCCTAACGCAGGGAGCAGCCGAAATAAAAAATAAAAATTTAACCAGGCAAATCCCATTGATATCACAGATATCTTTTGCAAGGGAGGCCTGGGCCTGAAGGCAGCCTAACATGCATGTTTTTGGTCTGTGGGAGGAAACTGGAGTACCCGTAGAAAACCCTCGCAAGCACGAGAACATGCAAACTCCACACAGAAAGACCCCAGGACCAACTGGGGATTGAACCCAGGACATTCTTGCGTTGAGGCAACAGTGCTTACCACTGAGCCGTTGTGCTGCCAAATAATCTCCAATAACTAGATATGTGTTTACAAAACTTTGATTTTTATTCCCAGTCTAGCTTGATTTTAGTTTAGACACTGAACCCCAAAAATACTCTTTCAGGGTTATTCAGAAACGTTCAAGACAAAAACAACTGGACTCTATTTGTAACAGAAGACGTTTCTCTTCTCATCTGAGAAGCTTTCTCATTTCAAAGAGCAGAGCGTTTGTTAGAATTAAATCCTGCTAACATAAAACTTTTTTTTTTTAATTTCTAACTTTAAAGTGAGAGTCAGTTTTATTGTCATACACACCACATGTGGTACATGTGGTGGAACGAGATTATGTACACAGGGTCCCAGTTACATCCCACAATAAAATGTAAAATAAAAATGGCAATAAGATCTAAGATATGCACTAAGAAAAACATCAACCAAATATACACTAAGCATAAAAACAATACGCCGAAGTGAATATTAAAGTGGATATTAAAGTGATTAAATGGCTTCAAACATCTGCTAAGTTCATGGCAAAAAACCACCAAAGATATGTTCCTGTTTTTAATATTTTACATCATTTTATAATGTAGCTGTTTGTTTCTTTTTTAATTTAAATATAATTTTCTTTTATTTTTCAATTCATGTTTTTTCATGATTGTCTACTGTTGTACTATAAATATCTCCTGGAGGGTAAAGGTAAACTATATCTCGGCTGCAAATATTCATTCAAGCTGCGAAGCAGACAGTCTGATTTCAGTGAGTTGCACTCCTCTGCTCCTCTTCCGAGACGGGCAGACTGAGCGCGGCTGACTGAAATCAGACTGCCTGCTTCAGAATGAACGAGAGGAACATACCGCTGAAGCTACTGAGCTACAACGTCCAACGTAAAACTAACTTTACCGCGGTGCCTGGCTAAACAATCCTTGTGCTCTTTAATGTGGTGCTTTTTCAAATGTTTAAGTTTGTTGTGTGTCGCGACGGAGCTTTCTCCTCTTGGTACAGCGGCTCTGCAGACATTGCACGTTGCTGTCTTGTGGTGTTTAGTATAAAATACTTCCACACTGCAGACATGTTACAATGAAAATTTGGTTAGCTGTTAGTAACAGTGCTGCTCTCAGTCCACACCTATTTACTCACGTTTTAGCTGGCTGAAAACTATGAAATGGATTTCCTGAATGTGAGGCGGATCTTATTACTCTGGGTTTCATGAAACATGCCTCCGTTCAGGAAATCCATTCCATAGTTTGAAGCCAACTTGCAGAGCAGCCGGCAGGGAATCGCATGTGGAGATGTTTCAACAGACACAGACATTCAACATGGATCGCAAATCTCTGCAGGTTGGATCGGAAAAATCTGCTATGTAAATTATGCTGATATCGAAGGCCGATACCGGATCAGATTGGCCCCATCCCTAGTTTTGGGTGGGTAACAGAGGAGAAGCAACAGAGAGGTGTGCAAGACTACAACTCTGCTTCCTGGACTGGACCCTGGGTTGTCACTAATTTGGAGGTTAAACAAAATCAGCCATATTTCTAGAAAAAAAGAGCAGCTCCACTCAAAGTGGGATGGATGCCATCTCTCCGCATCAGACCAGGTTTTCCCCAAAAAGAACTCCAGTTATCTATGTAACCCACATTGTTTTCAGAACACCACCTGGACACCCAGCAGTTAAACGATGATATACAGCTAAACATGTCATCACTGGTCAGGTTGGGGAGGGGGCCAGAGAAAACTATGGAGTCCAACATGGTTTTAGCAAAGTCACACACCGAAGCAACATTAATTTTAATGACCTCCGATTGGCGTAACCGTTTGTCATTACTGCCAACGTGAATGACAATCTTAGTGTATTTTGCCTTAGCCTTAGCAGTTTCAGATAAGATTCTATGGCGCCTGCTCTGGCCCCCGGATTGCATTTAACTATAGTCGATGGAGTACCTAAAGCCACGCTTCGGACTATGGAGCTGCCAATAACAGGGTCTGCTTCTCAGAGGGTGTGTCACTGAGCGAGGAGGTCTGGGGTCCTGGCTGCTCTGGGTCTGCTGGAGGACGACTAACAGGAGCTAGTCTCTGTGGTTCCGCACTGCCTAAGGGGACCTGGCTAGCTACTGGTTTCTATATAGCGCAGAGCTGAGCTTTCAATTCAGACAGCCTCGCCTCCAAAGCGACCTTATGTCTATATTTATTACATGTATCATTACCGCTAAAGGAGGCAGAGGAATAGCAAAACATCTGACACACAGAGGAAGCTGGGAGAGAACCAGAAGTCATGCTAAGCTAAGGTATTTCATTCACAATCCAATAGTAGAAAAACAACAACGGTATTGAGGGTGTTTGTGTACTAGAATGTAAAACTGTGCAAAAGATAGATAAATCCAAAAAAAACAAAAGACTTCTCAAGCAAACAAATTATTTGAGCTACCGGCAGAGAAAGCAGGAATTGACAGGATATGTCTTATCACGAATGTCCAACGTGATGATGCGTTCAAGGAACCTCCTGTATGAAACAGGTGAAAGCAGAGGAATGATAATAACCAATTTACAAATTTAAAACCAATTTAAAAAGGGATCCAGTTCCTCCCCTGCACCTTTAGTCCGGTGCCTGTGGCTTTCAAAGAGGCCATCTTTTTAGACCCTGGCAGTTTACTCATATTGGAGTAAGTCTTAAAGGTGGTCTGTACATTGGGCAAATTATAATGTTATTTGTGCTCCCTTTGCTTAAAAAACTTTATTTTTAACAAAAATAAAACTCCAAAGCTTAATTAAATCACTATGAAAGACTCCTCTACAGTACTTGCTGTGAATTTAACACTTTGAATAAGACATTCTGTGGCGCACTTGAACAAACGTTTTTTTTTTTCATTTACCCTTTATTTATACAGTTTAGTCTCATTGAGCCACGAGAACTCATTTTCAAGAGACCTGTAAATACATATAAAGGTAGTATAAAGTAGTAGTAGTAGTATAAGGCTTTGCTTGTTTTCGATTAATTTAACTGGATTTGTAACAATCAGACCAACTTCAATGTCCAGGTATTCTGGGACCTTAAGGTTTCTGTTTTGTTCCTTAGGTCCAAAATGCTAAACAGATGAACAGTGGACTGAAACACATGTTGGAGTCTGGAATTGAAGAGTTCAAACTGACTGAGGTACAAGAAAATACTACTCTATAATACTATATCTATTGTTGAAGTACTCCCAAAGTAAAACAAAATTTCTAACCCTAACAAATCATGCAGTCTTTAACTGCATGTATCATTTGGGTAAACACAATCTCAAATGAATAATGCATAATGTACTGCATCTTGTTTTTGTTTATTTTTCAGCATAAAGAACAAAAGCCTGAAAAGATTTAGAATAAAAAATTACCTTGTGGTTTAATGGCTTTTATCAGCAGCTGCCTCACGTAGTTTTCTGTATCTGTGTCACGTCGTTTTAGAGGAACTTTGTGGGTGTTTGTTTTTACAGTTCTTTACGCCATTTATCAGGATTATAATTTTTTTTTTTGTGACAGTCCAAGTAATTTCAAGCAACGTTTCCCCTCACAGTGACTGTAACTCTATTTTTAATCTGATTTACAAACTGTTTTGAGATTGATTCAGCTCTGCTCTTTAACGTTGTAGTCTAACCAGAAGGTTAATGCTCGTTGGACCACAGATGAGCAACTTCTGGCTGTTCAAGGTGAGTGTTTTCAATTTTACTGACCCCACACACTTTAAAGCTTTTAAAGATGGATCTTTCTGAACATCAAGCATAAAAACAGAGATTCTTACACACTTTGCTTTCTAGGACCTAATCCTAAAAGCCTTTGCTTTCTAAGCCTTCTATGGCAGTGGCTCTTAATCGGCTTTAAACAGGTCTCCAAATGTATGTTTCCTCTTCTGTCAACGGTAATGCAGCTGAAACAGAAAACTACCCAGGCATGCATGAAAACAGGCAGCTTACTCTAATGCCCCTTTTCCATTAGTACCTGTTGTACTGGTACAGCAGGACTCTACTCGGTACGGTACACGTTGTGTTTTTATTATGCTTTCAGTACCGGTTCCAGTGGGCGGGGTTCAAATTGACGTCACGGCCTCTCACCAGCTGGTGGTGGTGAGACGCTGAAACTGTTTTCAGTACAGGGTGAGAATTTTTTTTGAAGTTGTGTGTATGTATGTGTGTGTGTGTGTGTGTGTGTG
>NC_056513.1:19738-21148 GCF_014905685.2 Nematolebias whitei | reverse complement strand
TATATATATATATATATATATATATATATATATATATACAGGTCCTTCTCAAAAAATTAGCATATTGTGATAAAGGTCATTATTTTCCATAATTAATGATAAAAATGAAACTTTCATATATTTCAGATTCATTGCACACCAACTGAAATATTTCAGGTCTTTAATTGTTTTAATACTGATGATTATTGCATACAGCTCATGAAAACCCAAAATGCCTGTCCCAAAAAATTTGCATATCATGAAAAGGTTCTCTAAACAAACTATTAACCTAACCATCTGAATCAACGACGTAACTCTAAACACCTGCAAAAGATTCCTGAGTCTTTTAAAAACTCCCAGCCTTGTTCATTACTCAAAACCGCAATCATGGGTAAGACTGCCGACCTGACTGCTGTCCAGAAGGCCATCATTGACACCCTCAAGCAAGAGGGTAAGACACAGAAATAAATTGCTGAACGAATAGGCTGTTCCCAGAGTGCTGTATCAAGGCACCTCAGTGGGAAGTCTGTGGGAAGGGAAAAGTGTGGCAGAAAACGCTGCACAACGAGAAGAGGTGACCGGACCCTGAGGAGGATTGTGGAGAAGGGCCGATTCCAGACCTTGGGGGACCTGCGGAAGCAGTGGACTGAGTCTGGAGTAGAAACATCCAGAGCCACCGTGCACAGGCGTGTGGAGGAAATGGGCTACATGTGCCGCATTCCCCAGGTCAAGCCACCCTTGAACAAGAGACTGCGTCAGAAGCCTCTCGCCTGGGACTGCTGCCGAGTGGTCCAAAGTTATGTTCTCTGATTATAGTACATTTTGCATTTCCTTTGGAAATCAAGGTCCCAGAGTCTGGAGGAAGAGAGGAGACACAGAATTCACATTGCTTGAGGTCCAGTGTCAAGTTTCCACAGTCACTGGGGTGTCATGTCAGCTGCTGGTGTTGGTCCACTGTGTTTTATCAAGGGCAGGGTCAATGCAGCTAGCTATCAGGAGATTTTGGAGCACTTCATGCTTCCATCTGCTGAAAAGCTTTATGGAGATGAAGATTTCATTTTTCAGCATGACCTGGCACCTGCTCACAGTGCCAAAACCACTGGTAAATGATTTACTGATCATGGTATTACTGTGCTCAATTGGCCTGCCAACTCTCCTGACCAGAACCCCATAGAGAACCTGTGGGATATTGTGAAGAGAAAGTTGAGAGACGCAAGACCCAACACTCTGGATGAGCTTAAGGCCGCTATCGAAGCATCCTGGGCCTCCATAACACCTCAGCAGTGCCACAGGCTGATTGCCTCCATGCCACGCCGCATTGAAGCAGTCATTCATGCAAAAGGATTCCTGACCAAGTATTGAGTGCATAACTGAACATGATTATTTGAAGGTTGGCGTTTTTTGTATTAAAAACACTTGTCTTCCATTGGT
>NC_056513.1:12659-19638 GCF_014905685.2 Nematolebias whitei | reverse complement strand
GTTTTCATTGATGTCTGCTGTTCTGCTGAAGAGTGGAAACAATCGCCGCATTGTTTCTCACTACCTGTAAAGCTGTTAATTATGTTGTTATTTTCATATTTTGCCAAATTAATGTAAATGTTTGATGTTAAACTTTGATTCTGTAAAATAAATGACCGCATTCATTTTGATGGGTCAAAGATAAATGACGTCTCACGTTTACATTTCATTAAATTCAATGCACGTTTTATTCAGTCCAGAAAAATGAAGAATCCGTTTTAATTGATGAATATATCTCAGCATCTGTTCATCTACAGTTACTAAAAGCCAAGAGCTCAGAAGCTGGACATCCAGCAGTTATTGTCATTAAGTAACTTTGTTTTATGGTTTAAAATCTAGTTTTATTTAAAAATGAACCCACTGATGGGCCGAACTGCGCTCACCGCCACCAGTTGAATAGCCCTGATGCAAGTGTTGTCTGACTGAGAAGAGAACATGCCCACAACACAAAACCATCTATTTAAATGTCAACTTAAAAAAACAATGATCTCACCTCATCATCCTCCTCATCGGTGCTCTTCCCTGATGGGGTGGTTGAGCTGATCTTTCCCTCCTCTCCAGAGGTGGCGCCATCTCCATTTGAAGCTTGAGTTCCCTGCTCTGCCTCCCACTCCTGCAGCACCTCCTCCAAGTTGAACCGTCGACGATAGTTTACAAAGAAATTTTTGACCTGGCCTATGGTCTTGTTACCGATGACATCAGCGATGGCCTGAAAGTCTTTGCCATACTTCCGAACTCCTGAATAAACAGCAGATTTATTACATTGTAAAACAGTAAACGAGTGAAAATTGTTTTTAAATAAAGAAATGACATTAGCAAGCAAACTGCTTTATTATCTTTGAAGGTAACTCTTATTGCCATTTGTCTAAGGAACTGTGACAACCAATTGGATTTAGGTTGACTAATCCAAAAAAGTTTGAAGAACAAGAACATCTTGTTGGCAGGCCTCAGACTGACCAAGTCTTTTGCATGAAAGACAAAATGTTTCTTCCAAAATGAAACTGTCCAGATGACATAATTAAATTTTTTTTGTGATTTATGTACCTGGATGACTGAGCTTACAAACCTTTTTTTTTTTTTTTGAAGAACAAGACAACTGGACTTGGTCCTTTTTTTTTTCCTGCACTCGCTCTCGCTCAAGGCGGACGCCTTCTCCTCTCCCTCCCCTGTTCTCCTCGTCATCCTGCTTTTTGCTGTGTGTGTTTCGGAGCTCGTGGTACACATCTTCCGAACGAAAAATACTATTATGGATCAGGTGAGCTGGACTTTCAACAAATCAACAAAATCTTTAAAACAAAGAAACAGGGTCCTGGAGAATCCTCATGTCCTGCTGAGACTCTTGCTGGATACCCTGATGCATGCTCAATAATCCAGGTAGAAAAATCTAAAAAAGTTAAATCTGGTCCTCTGGACATTCAAAAAAACAAAACAAAGCAAATAAAAAAAAATGTAGAAACGTTTCGTCTCTCATCCGAGAGACTTCCTCAGTCTGAGGAGCTGTATTCAGCTCAGTCTCTTAAATAGCACCTTCTCAGAGTGGATCAACCAGTTTGGTTCCACTCTGCATCTTAACTGCATTTATTCTGATGGGTCAAAGATAAATGACGTCTCATGTCACTAATTATACACTCCACTCTCACGTTATCTTGGTCACATGGCAGAAATTTAACTCAAAAAAGAAATAATCCGTTGTTAATTAAACAATTAATATTCTTTGTGCTTGAACTAGCCTTAAGAATAATTAATAGGATGTCCACAGCAAAAGCTTTCCTGACATACTACATGATAAAGAATAAAGCCCCCAGTGTACTCCCGCGTACGTCCATTCATGCGTACGTACGCGTGTACTGTACGCAGACGGTTCAGACTTCATACTCCAGCATACACCCCGAGCGGCTGCAGTGCAGCTTCACAGACCAGGAGCGTTTACCTTCGGGACAAATTGAGGTCGCCGATTGGTCATTTGTTGACACGCCTACTGGATTGGTTGACAGGCCGGAAAAAAGAAAAAAGCGAGCGCTGACAGCCTCAGACACAGCGGTGTTCTGTGTTTATATGTTGTTAATAAAAAGATCTAAAAAATAAAAAAAAGACAGGGAGCGCTGGCGCTACAGCCCACGCATCAGATTTGCCCACCAGGAAATCTCCAGACCCTCCCTCAGCCACAATGGACCTGAGTTTAATTTGCTCGTGACAAATTCCTTCATTTCTCACCATTTCAGTCATGGCATCAACGGAGGAGGAAGATATCACTGCCTCTTGGCAAGAAAACAAAAGAAAAGGCCAGATCAGAGATGAAGAAGGGGAATTTAATACGTTGGTGTCGCATACAAAACAGTCCGTCGCTGGGCAGTTTATTGTGTGACACCACGTACGCGTATGCGGTCGTAAAAAATTGAGCTTTGCACAGACATGCCCTGGGGGGTACGCTCGTACCTCCGCGTACGTACGTGCATACCTCTGCGTATGGACGTACATGGGAGTATACTGTGGGCTTTAGAGGCTGCGCTCTTGTAGCAGCAGCAGCGTGCATTCCGCCCATCTTTCGGACAACTGTTTGAACATAATTTCACTGTATCCCAGTAAAATGATAATAAAACTTATTCTGATTGTGTAGTTGAAGTTGTTTCGCATCTTGTCCAGCATTTCTCAGTTCATAAGTGGAAAGTGTGGATTTCCAAGCTTAAGGCCCGGTCTACATGACATGGAACTGTAGCATTTCTGCTTTGTTTCAGTTGTTTGTTTACAAAACAATGGGAACCATTTTCCCTGCAAAGAAAGCTTTTAAGATCAGGTCACAGTGTGGAGGTCTTTGGAAACAGCTGGCATCGTGTGAGCACAACGAAGAGCTGGAGTCAACAGTTTTCCAGAGCGATTAGATGAAAAATGGTAAGAATGGCAGACAGCAGTTTTCAATGTGTAGGAGCAACCCAAGCTCTTCCTTTGTCCAAACAAATGTTCTTTTATTAACTACTTTGGATATAACTGCTGTTTTTATGTGCCTAAACGTGGAAAGCACAGCACTACTGTGTGTAAACACACATAAAAACTGCTGTTTCCAGAGATTATTGAGGCCTGAAAAGATCCTTAAACCGAATGAAACATTGTCCTGATACATGCTCAATAATCCAGTTTGAAAAATCAAACAAGGTTAAGTCAGGTCATCTGGATAGACTCTTATGCATGAGTCGTCGTGTTTTTCAGCTCCTGAGTCGTTAAGGTCTCTGTTTGCCTGAGTCACAGAAATGTTTTGGTTACATGAATAAAGATGTGACTTATGCCCCTTTTCCATTAGTAACGGTACGGCTCGACTGGACCCATCTCAGCCCGGTTCCAAGGCTTTTCCATTAGTAACGGTAAGTAGAACCTGTCCCTATTTTCAGGACACTTGGCTCTGTAGTTCTGACCTGGCCAAGTAGGTACGAAAACGTGATGTCAGAACATTGTCCGTCAGAGATTGGTCAGGGGGCGGAGTCACTGGATCTTTCAGAAACTTTTCAAAACACTGATCTGCCATTTGCAATTTCTCGGACCGGAGCAGAGGCTGGATCTATTTTAAAGAGTTTAAAAACAATAATGACAACACCGTGGTCTAATGCCGACGTGCTGGCATTTTTTTGTGCTTGGTGGCTGACGACAAAATTCAGAGCGAGCTGGATGGAGCTCTGTTGGTCTCACCGGTCCTCTCCCCCAGAGCCTCAGAGACAGGCAGGGCATCATCTTCCCGGATCCGAGCTCCGCTGGTCACAATGGAAGATCATTTGTGGTGCTGACTAGGGATCCCAGCCTTGCATGCTTAGAGTTCCGCTGGTCACCGCGAAGGATCATCCGAGCTGGTGACTCACAGAAGGTCGTTGCCAGACCCCAGCCTCACACAATCATGAAGGCCGAACCCCGATCCCGGCAGATAGGCAGACTTGGATGGATCTGGGATGGACGGTGCAAGTGATTTTTAAAAAAACTAATATTTTGTTTTTATAAATAAAATGTTTTTTTTTAAACATGTTTTTTTGTTTTATACATAGAATGTTTTTTTTTTTTTAACACCGCTCCAGGCCCATGACCCCCCCCACGTCCCCAGCCCCGACACCCCACCCACACCGACCACCATGCCCCACGGGACAGAATCAAAGGGGACCACCCACCTCCACTACGTGTTGGAGCCGATTAAAGAAGTCCAGAGAGAATAGTCCGATGTGGGGGTACAGGCTGTCTCAAGACTGATGTAATCTAATAGAAGGTCTTTATACTGTTTAATACTAAGTGTATTTTTATTTTTCCAATTCATGAGTATAGTTTTCTTTGCTATACATAGGGCAGTGAGAATAATATGAATTGATTTTGTCTCCAAGGTGACATCATCTAAGTGGCCCAATAAGCAAACTGACGGAGAGAGTGGAATATTACATCTCAGACACTTTGATAAGTCTTCACATATCCGGCACCAAAACCTCTGAACAGGTGGACAGAACCAAAATGCGTGGATGTAATTGTCCGGAATATTGTCTGTACACTGTGAGCAAATATTAGATGATGCGAAACCCATCCTGAACATCCGTTGACCTGTATAGTGTACTCTATGAAGGATTTTGTATTGTATTAGTTGTAAATTCGAGTTTTTAGTCATCTTAAAAGTTCTCAGACAGATCTGCGACCAAAAGTTTTGGTCCAAATTAACTGACAAGTCTGTCTCCCATTTTACAATGGGAAGAGATATAGCTTCATCTATTTTACTGAGTTTCTGATAAACCTTAGATAGTAATTTGGGAGGGTTAAGATTAAGGAATTCTAATACACTTGTTGACATTTCAATCCTAGTGTTATTAAGGTTAAATTTATTTTTGGTTATAGATTTAATTTGTTGATATTCTAAAAATTTATTCTTATCAATCCCATATTGTGTAATTAATCTGTTAAATGGGATGTAGTCCACTTCTTCATATATATGTTCCAAATATTCAATTCCTTTACACCTCCAACCTGGGAAGTTTATCATCTTATTCTGTTGTAGGATGTCAGGGTTGTTCCAGATGGGTGTACGTTTACATGGGATTAGTGAAGACTCTGTCATTTTAAGAAACTCCCACCAAGCTGTCAGAGAGGAGCTGATATTGATGCTTTTAAAGCATTCCTGTCGTTTTATGTTTGAGCTAATGAATGGAAGGTCCGAGATCATTATATTATTGCAAAGTGTCTGTTCTACGTCTAGCCAGGGTTCATCAAGGGGTGTGTGTTTTATCCATCTTGAGATGTATTCTAGCCTGTTGGCTAGAAAATAATAATAAAAGTTGGGTAATTCTAGTCCTCCTTTATCTTTGGATTTCTGTAGTGTTTTTAATCTAATACGAGGGTGTTTATCTTTCCACAGAAATTTAGAAATAGAGGAGTCCAGGGATCTAAACCAGTCAGATGATGGTTTATTTGGGATCATTGAGAATAAATAATTTTAATTGTTTTAATACTGATGATTATGGCATACAGCTCATGAAAACCCAAAATGCCTGTCACAAAAAATTAGCATATTTCATCCCACCAATGGAAGACAAGTGTTTTTAATACAAAAAACGCCAACCTTCAAATAATCATGTTCAGTTATGCACTCAATACTTGGTCAGGAATCCTTTTGCATGAATGACTGCTTCAATGCGGCGTGGCATGGAGGCAATCAGCCTGTGGCACTGCTGAGGTGTTATGGAGGCCCAGGATGCTTCGATAGCGGCCTTAAGCTCATCCAGAGTGTTGGGTCTTGCGTCTCTCAACTTTCTCTTCACAATATCCCACAGGTTCTCTATGGGGTTCTGGTCAGGAGAGTTGGCAGGCCAATTGAGCACAGTAATACCATGATCAGTAAATCATTTACCAGTGGTTTTGGCACTGTGAGCAGGTGCCAGGTCATGCTGAAAAATGAAATCTTCATCTCCATAAAGCTTTTCAGCAGATGGAAGCATGAAGTGCTCCAAAATCTCCTGATAGCTAGCTGCATTGACCCTGCCCTTGATAAAACACAGTGGACCAACACCAGCAGCTGACATGACACCCCAGTGACTGTGGAAACTTGACACTGGACCTCAAGCAATGTGAATTCTGTGTCTCCTCTCTTCCTCCAGACTCTGGGACCTTGATTTCCAAAGGAAATGCAAAATGTACTATAATCAGAGAACATAACTTTGGACCACTCGGCAGCAGTCCCAGGCGAGAGGCTTCTGACGCAGTCTCTTGTTCAAGGGTGGCTTGACCTGGGGAATGCGGCACATGTAGCCCATTTCCTCCACACGCCTGTGCACGGTGGCTCTGGATGTTTCTACTCCAGACTCAGTCCACTGCTTCCGCAGGTCCCCCAAGGTCTGGAATCGGCCCTTCTCCACAATCCTCCTCAGGGTCCGGTCACCTCTTCTCGTTGTGCAGCGTTTTCTGCCACACTTTTCCCTTCCCACAGACTTCCCACTGAGGTGCCTTGATACAGCACTCTGGGAACAGCCTATTCGTTCAGCAATTTATTTCTGTGTCTTACCCTCTTGCTTGAGGGTGTCAATGATGGCCTTCTGGACAGCAGTCAGGTCGGCAGTCTTACCCATGATTGCGGTTTTGAGTAATGAACAAGGCTGGGAGTTTTTAAAAGACTCAGGAATCTTTTGCAGGTGTTTAGAGTTACGTCGTTGATTCAGATGGTTAGGTTAATAGTTTGTTTAGAGAACCTTTTCATGATATGCAAATTTTTTGGGACAGGCATTTTGGGTTTTCATGAGCTGTATGCAATAATCATCAGTATTAAAACAATTAAAGACCTGAAATATTTCAGTTGGTGTGCAATGAATCTGAAATATATGAAAGTTTCATTTTTATCATTACATTATGGAAAATAATGACCTTTATCACAATATGCTAATTTTTTGAGAAGGACCTGTATATATATATATATATATATATATATATATATATA
>NC_056513.1:11470-12559 GCF_014905685.2 Nematolebias whitei | reverse complement strand
AGCTCTGACACCTCCAGAGTGTACACCCAGCTTCCATCCATCCTCCAACCGCTCACAGCTCTCCTGGTCGGACTGACACCTGCTGAACTTGGCCTCCTCCTCTCTGGAGCTCTGACACCTCCAGAGAGTACACCCAGCTTCCATCCATCCTCCATCCGCTCACAGGCTCTCATGCTCGGACTGGCCTTATCTGACACCGGCCTCCTCCACTCTGGAGCTCTGACACCTCCAGAGAGTCAGCCCAGCCTGCATCCATCCTCCGTCCGACCAGGGCCACTCCTGCTTGGAATGGCCCTCTCTGAACTCGGCCTCCCACTATCTGGAGCTCTGACACCTCCAGAACCTGGCCCTCCGCACGGTCCTGTGTACCCACTCTTAAGCCCCCCTCCCTGTGTTATGAGAAGCCATTTGCGCCGCGCAGACATCCGTGGTCCTGGTGCTCCAACTAAAACTAATTGGTGCTGGTGCTCGAAGCAAAACTAAGTGGTGCTGGTGCTCCAACCAGAGAGTCAGCCCAGCCTCCGTCCATCCTCTGTCCGACCACAGCTCTCCTGGTCGGACTGGCCCTCTCTGACACCGGCCTCTTCCTCTCTGGAGCTCTGTCACCTCCAGAGAGTCAGCCCAGCATCCGTCCATCCTCTGTCCGACCACAGCTCTCCTGCTCGGACTGGCTTTCACAGAAACCAGCCTCCTCCACTCTGGAGCTCTGACACCTCCAGAGTGTACACCCACTATCCATCCATCCTCCATCCGCTCACAGGCTCTCCTGCTCGGACTGACACATGCTGAACTCGGCCTCCTCCTCTCTGGAGCTCTGCCACCTCCAGAGAGTCAGCCCACCATCCGTCCATCCTCTGTACGCTCACAGGCTCTCCTGCTCGGACTGGCTTTCACAGAAGCCAGCCTCCTGCTCTCTGGAGCTCTGACACCTCCAGAGAGTCAGCCCACCATCCGTCCATCCTCCGTCCGACCAGGGCCACTCCTGCTCGGACTGGCCCTCTCTGAACTCGGCCTCCCACTCTCTGGAGCTCTGACGCCTCCAGAACATGGCCCTCCGCACGGTCCTGTGTACCCACTCTTAAGCCCCCC
>NC_056513.1:0-11370 GCF_014905685.2 Nematolebias whitei | reverse complement strand
CGTGGTCCTGGTGCTCCAACTAAAACTAAGTGGTGCTGGTGCTCCAAGAAAAAAAAAAATCCCACTAAAACGTTAATAACTTTGGCTAGGAAGGTGCTACGCGGATTCCGAGCACAGATCCCGACTCGGCTCGCTCTCGCGCCCCAGAAAAGTGCCGAGCTGCGGGCCGTAGCTGCTTTTTTGACCGTTTTACGGACCTTCAATGTTTGACGTTTCTCAGAGTTGAGAAACGTCAAACTCAGCTCAAACCTTCTCTCTGAGAAACGTCAAACACTCAAACGTTAATAACTTTGGCTAGGAAGGTGCTACGCGGATTCCGAGCACAGATCCCGACTCGGCGCGCTCCAGAGAGCCGGAAAAGTGCCGAAGCGTGGCCGACGGTGTGAATTTGCTATTTTTAAACATGAAAAAACTCCCTCCCGGCTTGTGGCAAGTGCGGACGGACGCACAACCGGCAAATCCTGATCCGTCGTGTCGAGACCTTTCCGACGGTGTCTGGCTCGTCTTCCTAGCCCCTTCCTAGGCAAAGTTATTAGACGATACAAAAGCGTTTGCTCCTACCGTAAAGTTTGGCCAACAAGCCACTTCAAATTTGACATTTTCAAAACGCTATATCTCCCTTGCTGATGGAGCGAGCTGCTTCAAGCTCGCAGGGAACAGTCGGCACGTCGACCCCGCCCCGTGCGCACGGCTTCGGGGCCGTACCTTCACCCCACCACCCCTCCACAACCAGGCGGCGCCGTACCCAGCCTGGGAGCTCCTGCCCTGGGTACAGATGCCTCTGGGACCCCCGGGGAACCTGGAGGAACCGTACCCAGCCTGGGAGCTCCTTGTCCTGGGTACAGATCATGCAGCAGCCCCGGGGAACTTGGAGGAACCGTACCCAGCCTGGGAGCTCCTTTCCTGGGTACACATTCCTCCAACACCCCCTGGGGAGCCTGGAGGAACCGTACCCAGCCTGGGAGCTCCTGTCCTGTCAGCGGGTGGGATTAGCATGTTGAAATAAACAGTCAAGAAAAATTAGCACACTGACAAACCTTAAATAAAACCTTTAAGCACATGTGAGGCCTAATCAGGAAGCACATGCAAGGCCTTGTCCTTATCAGGCAATACCCCACACATTTTGCCCCAAACCTGCCGTTTGCACAGCGCTGAAGTAGAATTTGTGAGACAAGGACCCAACATTCCCTCACCCTACCAATATGCTAATTTTTTTGAGAAGGACCTGTATATATCTGTATTTTTTTTGTTTTCTGGTGGCAGCAGCAATGCAGAAACATTCAACTCCACCAAAACACGACCTGAGCTTTATTAAATAAAACTAAAACAGTTGCCATCACCTGTATTTTTTTACCCTTGTAAAAATACCCTTTAAAAATATTAAAAAATGTGAGGAACAACCCGATTACGTTGTCATTTTTGCAATGTAAATAGTGAAGTTTGGTTCACATGATGAACCTATATATTGTCTATTGTATATTACACATTGTCTTTTTCCAAATGAGTGTATTTTGCTTCTTTTTGATTATTCATAAGTATCTTTTTTTCTGTTTAATTACAACATGCAACTCGATGCCTCCAATTTCCTCCTGTGGTTAATAAAGTGTCTATAAATGACCTCATCATAAATGACCCAGATTGGTAAATTAAATAAATAAATAAATAAAATATTTTGGAAATGTCTTCTTCACACTGTTATGGTAAATGTATAAGAGTTGAAAGAAACACCATTGTGACACTGCATTAGCGATAACAATGTGAACGTCTTAAAAGCTCCTATAATATGTCCAGTTAAATTTGATCCAGTTAAATTTGATCCAGTTAACAACAAAAAAGGTTGAATCATGTCATCTGGACTTCGTTTTTTTGTTAAAAAGAAACGTTTCGCCCCTCATCCAAGAGGCTTCGTCAGTCAATACAATGCATTGTGCAATATTTGCTGTGAAAATGGACAAGGTGGTACTAAAAAAAAAAAAAAACATTTTCCCAAGGGTGGGATTTACATTTTCATCACATGTGCTGATTCTCTGACTGAGGATCTACTGGCAGCTATTTGGACTGTGGACTCAATCCCATCTTGCCATATGTTGTTTGAAAGCTTGTAACCTGTACTTTCTGATAAACCGAGTCTGGTCTTGCTAACGTTCACAAGTGACTCACTTGGAGTGAGACATTACATTTGTGCATTTTGAAGAAAATATGTCCACTGCATAACGGTCCTTAGATTTACATGCACATTTACTGTGCCAGACCCACTCACGAATGTCACACAAACTTATGACTGTCATCACTGCGTAGGTGGGATTCTGCCCATCGCAAACTCGACACCAAACTTGCAGGAAACAAGCAGATTTTGTTTCCCAAATTAGCTGTAGAAGTGTGAAATTAGCGCCTAAAATTGACCTTTTAATCACCGAATAGAATAGAACAGAACAGAATAGAATAGAATAGAAACAGCCTTTATTGTCCCATGGATGGGGAATTCAAGAGTAACAGCAGCAACAGATAAAAAGATAAAAACATGTCACACAAAAGTTCCTAAATGTTAAAAACAATGTATGAAGAAACAAGTTAAACAATATAATAACAATAACACTTTATTTATAAAGCCCTTTATAACAACCACAGCTGCCACAAAGTGCTGTACACATAAAATCAAGAACATTTAAACACAAAAAAACAGTTGTTAAAACATTAAGATCCATAAAAAATAATAAAAACTGTACAGAGCAGAATTCAGTGTGTGCTAAAAGCCAGGGAGTAAAAATGTGTTTTTAAAAGAGTTTTAAAACTGGACAGTGAAGGGGCTCGTCTGATGGGAAGAGGGAGATCGCTCCACAGTCTTGGAGCAGCAACAGAAAAAGCTCTGTCCCCTCTGAGCCTCCGCTTAGATCTCGGCACCTCCAGGAGCAGCCGATTAGCTGACCTGAGGCACCGAGCAGGAGAGTATGGGTGAAGCAGCTCAGAGAGGTAGGATGGAGCAAGACCATTTAAACTTTTAAAAACAAATAAAATAATCTTAAAATGAACTCTAAAATGAACGGGCAGCCAGTGGAGTGAAGCCAGAGTGGGGGTGATGTGCTCCCTTTTTTGAACTCCAGTTAGAAGCCGAGCAGCAGCGTTCTGGACCAACAGGAGGCGTCTGAGGGAGGACTGGCTGACTCCAAGGTAAAGAGCGTTACAGTAATCCAGCCGAGAGGTGACGAAGGCATGGATTACCGTTTCCAGCTGTTGTTTTGTAAGGATGCCCTCAGCAAGTTCTACGCATGCTTTGAAAACACGAACAAACCACCCAGCACCAGACTCACCTCACCACCGGATGAAGAGCTTTTCAGCGTGACAGCAGAAGTAAGGAGTACTTTCAGGAGGATTAACACTCACAAAGCAACTGACCCAGACAACACCCACAGGAAAGTGTTGAAAGAATGTGCCAATCAGCTCTGCGAGGTGCTGGTAGACATCTTTAATACCTCACTCACCCTGGCAACAGTTCCCACCTGCCAGAAGACTGCCACCATCATCCCAGTCCCAAAGAGCTCTACAGTGACTGGTCTGAATGACTATCGGCCAGTGGCCCTCACCTCGACGGTCGCTAAATGCTTCGAAAAACTGGTCATGACCCACATCAAAACAACCATCAACATCAATGAGGACCCTCATCAGTACGCATACCGCGAGAACTGATCAACAGAGGATGCCATCTCCTCTGTGGTCCACACTGCACTCAACCACCTGGAGCAGAAATACTTGTATGTCTGTATGCTCTTTGTGGACTTCACATCCGCCTTCAACACCATGATTCCTCAAACACTGATGGACAAACTAATCACATTAGGACTAAGCCCCTCCATTTGCAACTGAGTACTAGAATTCTTAAACAGACCTCAGTCAGTGAGGATCCACAACTTCTCCTCCTCCACGATAACCCTCAGCAGTGGCTCTAATCAGGGATGTATGCTGAGCCCTCTCATGTTTACTCTGTTCACGTATGATTGTGCGCCTATCCACCCAGGCTGTCATATTGTAAAGTTTGCAGATGATACAGCGGTGGTGGGATGCATCACAAACAATGATGAGTCCAGCTACAGGCAGGAGGTGGAACACCTGGAGAGCTGGTGCAAAGAGAATAACGTTCACATCAATGTGAAGAAGTGAAAGGAGATGGTTGTGGACTTCAGAAGGAACAAAAACACCTACACCCCCCCGAACATAAGAGGATCTGCGGTGGAAGTGGTCTACAGCTACAAGCACTTGGGTGTGCACCTGAACAACAACCTAAACTGGGGCAACACCACCACCAGCCTGATCAAGAAAGCTCATCAAAGACTCTACTTCCTCAGACGGCTGAGATGAGCTGGTCTGGAAGCTCAGTCCTCACCTCCTTCTACAGGTGTGCAGTGGAGAGCATCCTGTGCTCCAGCATCAACGTGTGGCACGGAGGCTGCACAGCTGCAGAAAGAAAAGCTTTGCAGAGAGTGGTGAAGGCTGCACAGAAGATGTTGGAGTCAGTCTCCCCACCATCACAGACATCTACACCTCCAGATGCAGGAAGAGGGCCACCTGCATCATGAAGGACCACACTCATCCAGCACACACACTTTTTGCCCCACTCCCCTCAGGAAGGAGGTTGAGGAGCATTAAGTGTAGAACCACTAGACTGAGGAACAGCTTCTACCCTGAGGTTGTTAGACTCATGAATCTCTAACCAGAAGAATCACTGTGAAAAATCACATCATGTTGCTGCTGATCTGTTTCATGTTGCTGCTGATCTGTTTCATGTTGTTGCTGATCTGTTTCATGTTGCTGCTGATCTGTTTCATGTTGCTGCTGATCAGATTCATGTTGCTGTGTTTATGCGTACTCATCTGCTCACACAGACTCATGTTTGTGCTGCTGTTCGATGTAATATTTTTATGCTATTAGTGCTTAGTGTATATTTAGTTGGTGTTTTTCTTGGTTCATATCTTAGATGTTATCATTGTTTTTCTTTTACATTTTATTGTTGGATGTAACTGGGACTCTTTGTACATAATTTCATTCCACCATATGCACCACATGGAGTGCGAATGACAAATGAAGAACCTTGAATCCTTGAAATTACCCTGTCCCAGAGTGATGGGTGCATCAGGGCAAGAAGAGGGGCAGATGAAGAGATGCACCCATCATACCTAGTGCCTAGTCATCAATGCAAGATCTTGGTGAAAAATTAATGCAACACTGGATGGAAATTGATCTTGTGGCATTGCAGAAGCTTACTGAAACAATGCCACAGTGAATGCATGCCGTAATTAAAGCTAAAGGCGGTCCAACGAAATACTAGTGTGTGACTTTTTTTGGTGGCTACTTTTTTTGACCAGGCAGTGTATTATCTTCAGTAATATTACTATTAAACATATATGATAATCCCTAATAAATATGTGTTAATATTTAGGCAGAAAAAGCAACGACTGCATTTTTGCTTTAAATAATTCCACAAAGAATACATGTGCTACAATGTTCAGTTTTGGTTTTAACAGAGTGAAACAGTGAAATTGTGGTATTTGTTTCCCAAAGTTATATGTCAGAATCTCACAGCGGCCCATGCCTAGACTTTTAACCGGAACTCGTAGGTCTGAACATATTACTCCAGTTCTGTCCTCCCTTCACTGGCTCCCTGTTCGTACGAGGATAGTCTTTAAAATTCGTCTGTTGACCTTCAAATGCTTAAATGGCCTCGCACCCCTTTACCTCTCTGAGCTTCTGGAACCTTACGTTCCCTCTCGGGCCCTGAGATCATCCGATCAGCTGCTTTTGGCTGTTCCAAAAACAAAACTGAAGCTCAGAGGAGATAGTGCTTTTTCAGTCATGGGCCCCAAACTCTGGAACAACCTGCCCCCCAACGTCAGGCAGGCCACCTCCCTTCCTCACTTCAAATCTCTGCTTAAAACACATCTGTTCTTGCAGACATTTCATACAGTGTAAATTGATCCAGTGTTTTTTAATCTGTGACCCTATGTTTTAAATGCTTTTTATTAATTCTTCAGTTATCATTAGTAACCCTATCATTAGTGTATTGTATATATATATATTTTTTTTTCCTCTCTCTTTAATTTACTCATTGATTGTTGTTGTTGTTAAGCACTTTGATAACAGGTTCTGTTTTAAATGTGCTCTATAAATAAAGTTGACTTGACTAGACCACACACAATACATTTGATGATTTCTTGAAAACAAGGTTTGATTTTAGTTTGTGTTTTGTTATTATAAATTCAAAAACTGAGTGTCTTGTACTCCAACTTCTGAAAAAAAGCTTCTGTTAAAAAAAACTGCTCACTTTTAGCACTTTCTATATACAATATGAAAAATGAAGAATATCATTTTGTCTAACCTTTGACATTTGTAGGTTTAAAAAATTAAAATGTCAAACTTTATCATAAAATGTGAATGCAGTAGCTTTAGTTTATAAACTCCATGTGACGTCACTCAGTGGGTAGAAGAAGAAGCTGTGTCCGACTGGTGAGCAGCCGGGCCAGAGGACTGCTGAGTGGAGTTGGGGCCTAAGACTCCAGGGTTACCGCCAAGGTTCATGGGAGCAGGGCGGGGGTTGAGGCGAGGAGGCATTGGATTAGATGGACGAATGAGAGGCGGGGGCTGCTGCAGGGTGGGACGGGGCTGCAGGAAGCGGGCCTGTTGTTGAAGAGGTGGTGGCTGACGATGGAGCGAGGGCGTGGCTGGCAGAGAGGGTCTCAGGAGGGGAGGGGGCTGGTGGAGGGAGGAGGAGTTGGACGTCACAGGAACATGAGCTGAAGAAGAAGAGGCAGCGGGAGATGCACCCGAGGAGGTAACCTGACCCTGTGGAAAGAAGGCAGGGACAGAGTTACTCAAACAAATGATCCACAATGTGGAGCTCATTTCTGGAAGGAAAAACCAATCCTAAAAAATAAAGACGTGGAAACTGACCCGCAGGCCGGTGAAGCATGAAGGTCAGACCTGTTTAAATAAAGGTTGAATTAATTCAACTAACATGCTCAGGAGGCCACAGTTATGTAGTGAACTTAACCTGATGTCAAAACTAAGCCTAAGGTCAAAACCCTTGACCTTAAGAACCTTGTGGGACAGAAACTGTCATTTCATTGATTTGAATCCAGAAATACAGGTTCACCCATCCTGAGGCTTTCCTTCTTGAAAATCAAGTGAAAGAACACTCTCTTTTTATTATCATTACTATTTTACAAATGTTGATAATCAAAGTGTCTTAGTTCAAACCATTTTAGATGTTGCAGTGAACTAATCAATTTTATTAACTGTGAAACAGTGTAATGATTTTTTAATGCTTATGCAGAGTTAGAATTCATGTTAAGGTCTGTTACAGATTTTTATGCATTTTCTGATTTCTGTCTTTGAATGAGCAAGTGTGCGTTTCCAAGGTCAGGAGTCGAAGCAGACATGTGTTGGAACAACTGTCTTGTTTACATCCTCTCAGACGTCAACGGAGGAGTTGGCACCTGTTTCTAAAACTCGCCAAAACAAAACTCTCTCTGTCTCTGAGAACAGTTTAATCTGTTCCATAACAATTCTTGCTGTTTTCTGACTTCTAGTAACCTCTTACATCACAAAACACACCCCTGTCTGGTTGATATGGACCAATCAGGGACGCCCAAATGAACCGGGAATAGAGCTCTTTAAAATGCCGGTACTTCCTAGTTCTCTCGGAGTCTGAGCAGTTCGGCGGCGCGGAGAAGTTCTGAGATGTTCGCAGTTCTGTGAAGTCGTTTGGGAGAACAGAAGTCCAGCCATGATAAGGCTCTTAGGAGTTTGGATTATAACATCTTCCTCCTCTGAGTGGAACTTCTGAAGGACTCCACTCATGTGGAGTCCACCCGGTGAGGTGAACTGTTGTTGACGAAGCCCCGTCACCACTTCGGCCGAGTCACAGCCATCCTATGGAGACGCTGGACAGGTAGCGTAACTGGACTTCGTTTCTTCTGAGTCATCTTCAGAGAGGTAATGAGTCAAGTCTCCTACTTAGCGTACCGAGGAAAAGCTGGGTCGGATGGAGGGTGTCGTCCTGTCAACACTTTTCACTCATACACACCACATTCTCCCTCATCCATACTTTACTCCCTTTAAACTTCATTTCCATCTTTAAATTCTTCTCTCAAGTAGAAATCCTTCCAGATAATTTAGAAATGTCTGTGTAAAGTGCTCATCCACCGCCGTGTGGATAATTGATCATAATTGTACAGTTTTCATTGATGTCTGCTGTTCTGCTGAAGAGTGGAAACAATCGCCATATTGTTCTCACTTCCTGTAAAATTAATTATCTTGTCACTACATGTATTCTACCAAATTAATATAAACAGTGTGCTGTAAAACGCTTTATTCTGTTTATACAATATTGGTGGCCCGTCCGTACGTTAGTACCATATATTGGTGGCCCGTGACGTGTTCATAAATGGACTGTGTATTCGTGTAAAGATTGATTTTACGTGTTGGCATGAAGAAAAATAACAGTTTGTCAGCTGTGCTGGAACGCAGCTGAAGCTGCGCCGCTTGGAGCTTGACTCTGCATGTGTACGCTGGCAATGTTATGGAGCTGAAATTGTGAGTCATATGTCTTTTTAAAGCTGAAATTGTACGCCTGTTATGTGTAACTAAAGCTGGGTTTGTGTGGAAACGCTTTATTCTGTTTAAAGACGGTCCAGACGCGGTTCTGGTTCCGGCTCGGTTCTGAGAAAGATCGAACGAGTTGTTTAAATAGCTAGAAAGACGTTTTTGAGACCGGAGCGTCGACTCCGTGCAGCTCAGAGCTTGATTCGTGACACTTGTAACAGAAATTGGTGCATTTTGACAGTTTGAAAGGCGAAAAGTTGTCGACTTATTTCAGGCTAACAGTAACATGCTAGTTGGAAAAACGGTTCGTGATTGGTTGGATTAGCTGCTGTGAAGCGCTCTGATTTGCTGAGAAGTGAATGACGTGCCTACGTCATTTCCTCTCACCCCCGTGCTGCTTTGTGATTGGCGGATTCAGTCACGTGACCCGGAAATGAAAACTCGTTTTCATAGGGAATTAAAATCTGCTTTTTAAAGTTCAAAAACGCTTTAAAGTTGATTCTGATACGAGGCTTCGTGTCTTCGAAGCATAATTGTTGAAATTTCGCCACGTTAGAGTTTAAAATCCGACATTAAATGATGTTTTTGAACAACGCTAGCGATGCTAATTTTAAGCTAACAGCTAACGACCGGATGAGTGACGGGTCACGTCACTTCCTCCATGTCGGATGTAAAGCTTGGTTGAACCAAAAGCTTTGCTGTGCTTAAAATCACTAAATGTAACTTGCCACATGTCCCATAAAACTCGTGTTCATGCATAACAGTCGTGCTTGTTGAAACAACGCCACGTTTACGCTTAAATTCGTTCAGAAATGTTGATTTTAACAGAGTTTAGCCGAAGCTAACTTTAAGCTAAGCGGCTAAAAACAGGATGTCAACCGAACGTCACAGGAAGTCGTCATAGACTCCTGATGGTAGAAAGCTAAACACTGCCCCCCCTGGAGAAACTTGAGATCACAGTTTCACTTCAGTTTTAGGTATTTTAGTGAAATTAAACGTTTTTTTCTGTAAGGCATTTTTGAGTTGATAAACGTTCCTCAAAGCTGGATAATCACTGTTATCTTGCATTTAAAAAGTAATTAAGGTATTTATACCAACAAACCTTTATTCACTGGTAATTCCTCATTGAGAAGGTACAAAATAAAAGGTAGAAACTTTTTAACAAAAAAGGTAAAGTTTCAGATATTCACTGAGTTGATAAAGTTTACTCATTTGCTAAAAGATAATGCACGTTTAATTGCTAAATCACTAAATAAGAGTAAATATATCAGGAAAAAGAGACTTTTCTGATTTTATTTACCACCTAAACAATTACATCTCCTATTTAATTTTAAATAGAAGATTGGCAGGAGAAAGGAGTACAGTTTTTCTGAAAAAAGACTGATTATTCCTCATCATCAATTTTCTTTTCTCTTTTCACCCACCTGGGTTGATGAGTAACTGTTTAAAATAGCGAATTTCTGGAAGTAAACGGTTTAAAAACATTTTTAAACTGATGTGCTGTGAGACTAAAAAGAAAAATTGCAGGTTTATAAAAATTCAGTGCTTTAAAGTAAAATACACTGAAAAGCGCTTGGTAATCTAGTATCTGTTGAAAAATAAGCACATACAAGTAACACTGCATGGAAGCATTTACTTAAATATTCATGAATTGGGGTAAAACCTGAGACAGGTGCTCACATTTGAATAAGTGACTTATAACAGTACTTTTGTGTAAACCCAAAGCTGAAATAGTGTGAAACTCATTGACATTTGAATACAATTATTTACCTGTAAAAATATCTGAAGCTGGCAATTGTTTTACCCGGAAAAAGTGCTGAACGGTGAATAACCATGACAGGTGTCAGGGAAAAAGACTTTGATCCTTATGGGATGAAGGACAGATTGGAAGATGCGTTAGCGCTGCTGACAGCTTCCTTACATCCATATGGCAGACGGGCGGACTGCATGAACCCAAAAGAGTTGTTGGACGATCTGATGGAGGTTGCAGAAGTTGTGACCTCTACAGAAATTACATTGTCAAGTTATGAAAAGCTGGCTAGAATTGCAATTTTGCTGAAAGAATCATTCTATGCAGTTGTTAGGAAAGCTGATGACCTTGCGCTAAGGTTATACAGTGAAAAAGAGGTGGTTCAGAAGATTGAAGAACACTTCCTTCAATTTAAAAGTGAACACGAGGTCCTCACAAGAAAACATTCTGAACAGATGTTTCAATCACGGCAATATGCAAATGCAGAAATTGATTCGCTGAATAGCAAAATACAGTTACTTAATGCATCACTATCTGCAGCCAGGGATGCTAAAGAGCTGTGGTCCAGTGAATACTTTGCATTAAGACGGGATCACGACGAGAAAATGTCACAAGTTTCCCGCTGCAAAGGTGAAATAGATGTGCTTAAAACACAACTTGAGGATTGCAAAGCGGAAAAGGCGATATTTTTCCGTCATTGTCGGCATTTACAAGGTGAATGTCGGACATCACAGGAACGCCTTAAGGCTTGTGAGGAGAAGCTAAGAGCAGCAACAAACAAGATTTCTGACGTGGGGCGAGTTTGTCTGGAACTCAGAGAAGACCGTGGACAGAGTTCAGGTCACCCACAAACACCTCAGAAAGACGTTGTTGCACCTCCTGCTCTTAATCCACCCTCATCTCGGGCGGTAGGAACAGACCTGGACAGGTCTCTTCCACCGATAGTGCGACAGTGTGCAGTGAATGTGTTCGAGGCATGTTCTAAGACGCCCATAGAAGTGTTTCCTGGTGTAAAGGTTAAACCCCAC
>NC_056512.1:47005703-47008429 GCF_014905685.2 Nematolebias whitei | reverse complement strand
CAAGACTCAGGATTCAAAAAGAGTTATTTATTTACAGTGTTCGATATATACAATATGTACAGGCCCTGGGACCGGAACTCCTGGAAGAGGGGAATAGTCTTTAGGCAGGAGCAGGTAAGTGACACAGTTGAGTTGATACTGAATTTGTTGTTTTTGTCTTACAGCTTCCTGGGTACTGGAGAGAGTCCAACGGGTCCAGGAGGCATGAGTCCCAGAGACAGAGCACGGGTAGCCAAGATCCGGAAGGCAAGGCACGAGAGACCAGACAGGAACTGAGTGACCAGGACTGGAATGGGCACGGCAAACGAGGAGCTGCTGGCATAAAAACCACAAGGTAAGTATTTCAAATAATTTAGAAACAAAGGGCTGAGAGCATCAGTACCAGGAGGGAATCAATGCTCCAGCATCGAGTAGAATTGACTGCAGCCTTAAGTAGTGGTAGGAGCTTGTCAGGGAGATGACCGCCAGGTGTTGATCATCAGCGGCCATCTTGGAGCTGCAGCCAGTGCTACTCTCACACTTAGCACCAACATAACTGGTTTGTTCCACTTTGGAGTAAGCTGTTGGGGGAAGAATCAGTTTTGTATTGTATGTTTCCTTGACTGATGAAGCCTTCTGGATGGACAGTGAAACATTTCACCACAAAAAAAGAAACTGTCCAGATGACCTGAATGAAAATTGTTGGATTGTATACCTGGACTATTGAGCATGGACTTTGTTGGTTTATTACAGAACTAGTTTTGTGAAAGTTCAATGAGAAGAGCAGCCTGATGATCCACATTGTGATCAGGGTCAATTCAAATTCACTTCAGGTAAAAAATTCTGCATTTTTATTTATTTTTTTATTTTTTTTATTTTATTTAATTTATTCATTTCATTGCATTAAAACCATAACAACTCAAAAATAATGAAAAAAATGTATACAGTCAAAATAAAATGAAAGGCAGCAGAAGAAGAATGAATCTTATAATATCTGCCCCTTTTTTACCCTTACTGTCTTGTTACCAAAGAAAAACAAAAAGCAAGATGTGCAACAACTTCAGTGATTTAAAAACAAGATCAACTAAAGAACAACATCA
Organism: Nematolebias whitei; assembly: GCF_014905685.2. Lineage (NCBI taxonomy): Eukaryota > Metazoa > Chordata > Actinopteri > Cyprinodontiformes > Rivulidae > Nematolebias > Nematolebias whitei. The sequence goes on along the minus strand of NC_056512.1, from coordinate 47,007,350 downwards.
TCAACTCAAACAATAACTTTAGTGGATTCAATTTGGAGTTTTTTGTATTCTGTCAAATAACTCTCCTTTAACATTCTCTTAAACATATGTTGAGATCTGGCATTTTTAAATGTATCGTCCAGACCATTCCATAATCCTATCCCCTGGATTACAGAGGATCGTTCTTTTAAACTAGTGCTAAAATAAGGCTTCACAAACATTTCTATCCCTTTAAGAAAATAAACACTCTCCCTTTTAATAAAATGTACTTGAATATTGACGGGCAATATGATTTTATGGGCCCTATACATAATCTGCAAAATGCTGTAGTTGACCAAATCATAAAATTTCAATGTCTGGAGTTGACAAAACAATACATTTGATGGATGTCTTAATTTTTGTCTGGTGATAATTCGTACTGCTCTTTTCTGTAAAATAAAAAGTGGGTTTGTAATTGTTTTACATGCTTTACCCCAGACTTCGATACAGTATTTAAAATGAGGAACAATTAGTGCATTATACAACATAAATAGTGCTTTTTCATTAAATAACTCCTTTACTTTGTACAGAATTGCTATCGATTTTGCTACTTTTGTTCTTAAGTTATTTATATGAGATTTCCATGTCAATTTTTCATCAATAATAACACCCAAGAACTTCACCTCATTAACTCTAAGAATCTCAGTTCCTTCTACCATAAATGGAGCATCAACTTTTCTTTTACTATTACTGAATATCATATAATATGTTTTATCTAGATTTAATGATAATTTATTAAGATGAAACCAATTTTGAATTTTCACAAATTCTATTTGTGTCATTTTCAGCGTTTGTTCTATATCTTTACCCTGACAAAAAAAAGTTGTATCATCTGCAAATAAAATACATCTAAAAAGACCTGACACATTTACTAAGTCGTTTACATATAAATTAAATAACTTAGGTCCAAGTACTGAACCCTGGGGCACTCCACACGTGATATTACAAAACTCAGATCTTCTGTCATGTAGTTGAACAAACTGTTTCCTTCCTTCTAAATAACTATTTACCCATTTTAATGCTGGCCCTCTAATACCATATCTATACAACTTCTCAAGAAGAATCCCGTGGTCTATAGTATCGAAGGCCTTCCTTAAATCAACATAAATACTAATACAACACTTTTTTTGGTCAATAGAAGTTGTTATTTGTTCCATAAATTCAATGAGTGCCATTGATGTAGAATTGTTTGGTCTAAATCCATATTGACTATTAGTATATTCTGTTTATCAACAAATCGATCCAATCTGATAACAAATAGCTTCTCCAAAATCTTCGAAAATTGTGGCAATAATGATATCGGTCTATAATTATTAAACACATTTTTCTCCCCATTTTTAAAAAGTGGAATTACTTTGGCTATTTTCATATTGTTTGGAAATATTCCTGTTGAGAAGGACAGATTACATATATATACAAACGGCTCAATAACATAATTAATTATTTTTTTTACAATCATCATATCCATGTCTATACAATCTTTTGATCTTTTGTCTTCCATATTTTTTACAATATTCAGTATTTCTTCTTTGTTGGTTCCTTCAAGAAAGATACAGCTGGTACAACTTGTAACTGTAGAATTCACATTTGTATCCACTTTTGGTATTTTGTTTGCAAGACTTGGGCCAA
>NC_056512.1:46998770-47005603 GCF_014905685.2 Nematolebias whitei | reverse complement strand
TGCATATGTGGCCTTGGCCCTCTTAATACCAGCAACCAGCTCTTTTCTTGTCCTACTCAGCTCCTCTGAGTTTCCAGACCTGAAGGCAGTGTTCCTGGCTTCCAGCAGGGTACGCACCTCTGCATTCAGCCAAGGTTTTCTGTTTGGGTAGCTTTTAACATTTCTGATAGTGGAGACTGTGTCAGTACATGTACTAATGTAACCCAGTACTGAGGATGTGTATTGGTCAAGATCAAGCGAACCTCCATTTTCAGCAGCTTCTCTGAAAACCTGCCAGTCTGTTCGATCAAAACAATCTCTCAGTATGGGGCCACTGTCCTGGATCCAACATTTAACTTTCTTTTGTACCGGTCTGGAGCGTCTCAGCGGGGGCATGTAAGCAGGAGCCAGGAAGATTGAGATGTGGTCTGACAGTCCTAGGTGGGGGCGGGGTTCGGCTTTGTATGCATCTTTTACGTTCGTGTAAACACGGTCCAGCGTGCGGTCTCCACGTGTTGGAATCGTCACATGCTGATTAAAGCTTGGGAGACAGTCCTTTAGATTCACGTGGTTAAAGTCTCCGGCTACCACGTAAAGAGCCTCGGGGTGTTTGCTCTGCAGCGAGCTGATGATATCATGAAGCTCCTGTAGTGATTCATTAGCATTAGCGTCCGGAGGAATGTAAACAACTGTGATAAAAGTCACTGTGAACTCTCGGGGTAGATAATGTGGCCGACATTTCACTGTTATTTGCTCCAAAGCCTTCGAGCATGAGCTATTTACAACAGTACAGTTCGTGGACCAACTTTTACTCACGTAAATGCACACTCCGCCCCCCCGTGATTTCCCCGTTAGCTCGCTGCAGCGGTCCGCTCGAAAAAAAAGTCTGTCATCCAGCTGGAAGACTGAGTCCGGCGTTTCACTTGTAATCCACGTTTCTGTGAGGCAAAGCACTGCACACTTCTTCATCTCTTCTGAGGCGCCCGCTCTCAGACGAAGTAAATCCACCTTGTTGTCCAACGAGCGGACATTCGACAGAAAGAGAGACGGCATGGGGAGTTTACCGGCTTTAGCGTTAGCTCGTAGCCTCACCATAACCCCCGCCCGGCATCCTCTCCTCTTAAGCCGGGAGCAGCGCTTCCTCTTCTGCCCGCTGGAACGCCTTTTTGACATGTTTATTATTTTTCTCTTATTTGGTTCTCTTTTAATATTGCATTGATGATTTTTATAAAGTGTAAAGATTAGTAAGTGATCGCTTATGTCAGTGATCAAAATACCACCCGTTATTTCTGTATTTGTTATATTTGTAAAAATATTATCAATTATTGTGGCATTGTGAGTTGTAATTATTGTAGGTTTTGATATTAATGGATAAAGATTTAAACTATTCATTGAGTTAATAAACGTAATATTGTTATGCGAGTCTATATTATTTCCTAAGTCAATATTAAAGTCACCACACAAAAAAACAGTTTTATTTGAACTCCCTTCTAACAGCTCCACGATTTGATCTTTGAATAGCTCTATATTTGACTCAGGTGATCGATATGCACAGCTTATAATTATATTTTTAGAATTCTTATTTATTATTTCAATTGTAATTATTTCCATAAGATTTTCAATTGTTACAGACATTTTGTCATTTTTTTTGCATTTTATTTCCTTATTTATAATTATAGCTACTCCACCACCTCGTTTATTTTTTCTGTTCATATAATAAAGTTCATACCCTTCAATGTTAGCATTATTTATACTTTCATTGTTCAGCCATGTTTCTGAGACTGCTATTATACTAAAAGTGCCGTTTAACTGTTTTAAGTAATCTGTTATTTTTGATAAATTTGCATTTAAACTTCTGCTATTAATATGAATAATGGAGAGGTCGTATTTTGTCTTTATAATATTATTAAATTTCTCTTCATTATAATATTTACAATCTTTAATTACAGGAAAAAAATTTGAATAAAGCTGATCATCTATCTCATATATTTTAAGTTCGGAGTCTTCATATGTATTCATGTATTAATGTCTGTATTCATCTTCATCTATATTAATTTTAACTTCTTATTTACCAAATTGTTGTAATTTATCTTAAATTCATCTAAATCCTTCCAGATCCTTCACTTCCTTTATCATTTTAGCCTGTGACCCTTCATTTGCTCTAATCCAGTTATTTCCATTTTTTGTCCAAGTTGCTACAATTTTTTTCTGTTTCCTTAACAACCTTGCCTCACGGGCGATGTTTCCATTTTTTTTTTGTTAGATGTTCATTTATGTAAACATTAGTACCCTTTAATTTCTTTGCTTGCACCAATAGATTATTTCTCGCTTTTCTACTAATGAATCTAACAATGGGCGGTTTGTTTTTATCTGACTTGGTTGGCAAAGTGTGACAAGTTGAAATGTCCTCAGGATTAATGTCAATATCTTTCCTTTCCAAAAGAGTCACTACCTGTTGCTCCAGTGTGAGCAATTGTTCCTGAGGAGCATCTTCTGTATTGTCCCCACTCGTCACTGCTTGAGCAAAGGTTCTGGGTTTTACATGAAGTCCAGTAATTAATAAGTCATCCCGTCGTGTATATTGTTCCAGATCATCTACTTTTCTCTCAAGTTCTGATATTTTTTTATCTCTTTCTCTTAGTGCAATTTTCAGTTGCTTCACTTCCTCGACAAAACTGATCAAAAGTTCTTGTCGTGAAGCTAGCTCTGTCAGTTCTGCACTCATAAAATTCAGAGATTTCTTGATTTCCTCCATATTTTCATATTTCACCTCCACTGGGTCCGACCCTTTCACCTGCCCGCCGCGCCTCCGCATGGCTCACCCAAACGGGCCTGGTAGCAGCCGTTCCTCGGTGCGCTCTTCGATGTGTCGTTGTGGTTAGCTCCTCGGCGTTGAAGCTGGTAGGGCGGTGGCGTCGCATTCAGCCCATCTGAGAAAAGGTTTCTTAAAGAAGTGTCCTGATGCTGCTCAATGATCCTCAACAGCTCTCAACAACCTGGCTCCATCTTATATTACAGATCTTATTGTTCCATATTTTTCTAACAGAGCGCTTCGCTCTCAGGCTGCAGGTTTACTTGTGATTCATAAAATTTACAAAAACAGAATGGAGGAAGATCTTTCAGTTATCAGGCTCTGTGAGGTTGACACATTATCCAGTTTTAAAACAAGGCTTAAGACTTTCCTTTTTGCTAAATCCTATAGTTAGGGTCGGCTTGGGCTTCCTGAGCTGCCCCTTAGTTATGCTGCAATATGCTTAAGCCCCCAGTATACTCCTGCGTACGACCATATGCAGAGGTACGCACGTACGTACGTGGAGGTACAAGCGTACCCCGCAGGGCATGTCCGTGCAAAGCAAAATTTTTATGACCGCATACGCGTACGCGGTGTCGCACAATAAACTGCCCAGCGACAGACTGTTTTGTATGCGACACCAATGTATTAAATTCCCCTTCTTCATCCCTGATCTGGCCTTTTCTTTAGTTTTTTTTCCAAGAGGCAAGTGATCTCTTCCTCTTCCATTGATGCCATGACTGAAATGGTGAAAATGAAGGAATTTGTTATGAGCGAATTAAACTCAGGTCCAGCATGGCTGCGGAAGGGTCTGGAGATTTCCTGGTGGGCTGGTTTGATGTGTGGGCTGCAAATCAGCCCTCCCTGTTTTTTTGTTTTTTTTTTAAGATCTTTTTATTAACAACATATAAACACAGAACACCGCTGCGGCTGGGGCTGCCAGCACTCGTTTCTTTTTCTTTTTTCCAATCTGTCAATCAATCCAGTAGGCATGTCAGCAAATGACCAATCAGCGACCTCAAGGAGCTGGAAAGATTTAAATGAGTCCAGAAATGGACAAACAAACAAGGTAAACGGACAAACTAAATAAGGTAAACGGATAAGCTAAAAATGGTAAATGACAAATGGACACATACATTGAAATATGACAACATACGAAGACTCAGAATTTAAAATTTATAATATAGATGATGTGATTGATAAAAACTTTTTTCCTGAAATTAAAGAGTGTGAGTATTACAATGAAGAAAAATTCAATGAAATTAAAATGTCTAAAGATGACTTCTCCATTACTCATATTAATAGTAGAAGTATAAACACTAATTTATCCAAAATAACAGATTATTTAAATCAGTTAAATAGAACTTTCAGTATAATAGCAGTCTCAGAAACATGGCTAAATGAGGAAAATATAAAAAGTGTTAATATTGAAGGGTATGAACTTTATCATGTGAACAGAAACAATAAACGAGTTGGAGGCGTAGCTCTACTTGTGAATAAGGAAATTAAATGTAAAATGATCAATAAATTGTCAGTAGCTGTGGATAGCATTATGGAAATGATTACAGTTGAAATATTAAACGAGACTTCCAAAAATATAATGATAAGTTGTGTATATCGATCACCTGATTCAAATATTGAATCATTCACCAATCACATCATGACAATATTGGAAAAAAGTTCTAATAAATCAGTTTTTTTGTGTGGAGATTTTAATATAGACCTGGGAAATAAAACACTCAAATAATATTGGAACATTTATAAACTCAATGTACAGTTTAAATCTTTATCCATTGATTTCAAAACCCACAAGAATTACTACCCATAGTGCTTCAATAATTGACAACATTTTTACAAATATAACAAATAAAGAACTTATGGGTGGCATTTTGATCACGGATGTCAGTGACCACCTACCAGTCTTCACTATCTATAAAAAAGATCAATATGATGTGAAAGTAGATAAAATTATGGAAAAAATAATAAACACATCAAAGAAAGCTCTAGATAAACTAAAAGAAGATTTAACAAAACAAAATTGGAAGGATGTATATGTTGATGATGTAAACAAAGCATATGTATTTATGAATATTTTAGGAGCTTTGTATGAAAAAAATTGTGTACAAGAAAATTACACAAAGAAACGTGTTGATGACAAACCGTGGATGACTAAAGTATAAGGATTGTACCATTTCCTGTTTCTGTTTGTGTTTGTGTTCCCCACTCTGCTTTTTGTGCTCTTGTTGTTCTGCTCTTTGTGTGGTTTCTGTTCCTGTGTATCTGGTCCTGTTTTCCACTCACTCCTCAGTCTGCCTCTCCACTCCTCAGTCTTTATCATTCACACCTGTCCCTCATCAGCCACCTGCCCAGGTGCTCTCATTACTCACTCTCCCTCTGTCTTATAAAAAGTCTTTCTCTCCTCCACTCCTTGTCCGGTCATTGTTCTGTATGTAGTGAACCTAACCTGATGTCAAATCTGACCAGATGGACAGAAACTGTTATTTCATTGATCTGCATCCAGAAATACAGTTTGACCCATCCTGAGACTTTCTTTCTTGAATTAATCAAGTAAAAAAGACAATTCTCTATGATCATTACTATTTTACAAATGTTTGATAATCAAATTGTGTTAGTTCAAACAATGTTTACAGGTTGAAGAGAACTACTCATTTTTATTTTACATAAACAGTAAGTAATGATTTTTATTCCTCATTCAAAGAAGAAATCAGGGTAATAGGCATTTCTTGATTTTTCTGTCTTCAATGAGCAAATTTGTAAGTGTGTTAGAGTTCGAGTTTCGGTCAACTAAAAGTTTACTGAAAAGAAATGTCATGTTTAACTTTTACAGAAGATACAGGAGAGTTTGACTCCACGAAGTCTGGTTTTCTCCAATAATCTTTCTGTCTGTTTTAAACAAACTTAATCTCTATCCTTGAATTTTCATAACATCTTACATCACAAACCACACCTCTGTTCTGGTCCATCCACCAATTAGAAAGCTCTCAAATGAACCGGAAGTCGACCCATTTAAATGTGGCAACTTCCCAGTTCAACGCTCTCTGATGCTCTGATACAGCTCGGATGCAGCTCATGGAGAAGTGAGATGAAAAAGTTCTCTGACAGAGAAGCTTCAGAGTTCTCTCAGGGATGAGATGGGACGAGTAGAGTTCTGAAGGAGTTCAGAATTCTTGCAATCCAGGATGCAGAGACGATTTTGGGAATTATAACTTCTGTTTGGATAACCTCGCACGACTCCTAAAAGTATTTTAGCTGTCCTCACGGAGACGCTGAAACGAGTCAAAAGAAGGATTCTATACCGACGCTGATCTATCATCAACCAGGTAAAAGTTCTACTTCGACCAAGCGTACCGTGACCAAGCTGAGAACTGAAGGAGCGTGCACGTTTCTGGTCAAACAGATTAATTCCCTCACACATCTCTCTGTAAGATAAATCTCCATTTTCCATCTTCAAACTCTCCTTTTTCCTAAAATCATTATAGATATTTTAGAAATGTCTGAAGCAAAGTTCTCAATCACCGCCGTGTGATTGATGTCTGCTGTTCTGCTGAAAGTGAGGAAAATCTCCGTGTTGTCCCACTTCCTGTGAAACTAGCCATGTTATTGTTTTCATATTTTGCCAAATTAATGTAAATGTTTGATGTTAAACTTTGATTCTGCAAATAAATGACCGCATTCATTTTGATGGGTCAAAGATAAATAACGTCTCTCATTACATTTCTGTTAAATTCAATGCACGACATTTACACAGTCAGAAAAATGAAGAACTCGTGAAATGTATGAATATATCCTGCATATGTCATACTACATGTATTCACAGACATCTCAGTCCTCCTCTGTCCTGTCTGTTTTTGTCCACCTGATGATCTGCTCTGCCTGTGTACTCTGATGTCCTGTTCAGCCTTGTTTTTGATCCTGTTTTTGCCAAAGTAAGTTTTGCTGCACCGACAGCCTTTTGTTTTGTTGTTTAAATAAATTATTTTTATTTAAACTCCTGCCTCGCTCGCCTCCCTGCAAATGGGTTCCAACGGTGAGGATTGTGACA
>NC_056512.1:46982251-46998670 GCF_014905685.2 Nematolebias whitei | reverse complement strand
TCTACGCCGCCGGACGCGGCCTCCAAGGTTTCTACGCCGCCGGACGCGGCCTCCAAGGTTTCTACGCCGCCGGACGCGGCCTCCAAGGTTTCTACGCCGCCGGACGCGGCCTCCAAGGTTTCTACGCCGCCGGACGCGGCCTCCAAGGTTTCTACGCCGCCGGACGCGGCCTCCAAGGTTTCTACGCCGCCGGACGCGGCCTCCAAGGTCCTACGTGTTGGACGGCCTCCCGGCCGCCCCCCTGAACGATGGTCCCTTGTTGGACGGCCTCCCGGCCGCCCCCCTGAACGATGGTCCCGTGTTGGACGGCCTCCCGGCCGTCCTCCTGAACAATGATTCCAGGGACGGTCTCTGGACCGTTCAAATCTTTTGTGTTTTTCCTGCTTGTGTCTTGCCTTAGTTCTTTCAGGTCCTTGTGTTCTTCCTTGTGTTTCCTCTGGCCCTCCACCCTTGCAGTGCCGCCCTCCACCCACCCTAATCCTTCGGGAGGGGGGTTTTTGGGGACGCCTGGAGGTGTCCTTGAGGGGGGGTACTGTAAGGATTGTACCATTTCCTGTTTCTGTTTGTGTTTGTGTCCCCCACTCTGCTTTTTGTGCTCTTGTTGTTCTGCTCTTTGTGTGGTTTCTGTTCCTGTGTATCTGGTCCTGTTTTCCACTCACTCCTCAGTCTGCCTCTCCACTCCTCAGTCTTTATCATTCACACCTGTCCCTCATCAGCCACCTGCCCAGGTGCTCTCATTACTCACTCTCCCTCTGTCTTATAAAAAGTCTTTCTCTCCTCCACTCCTTGTCCGGTCATTGTTCTGTATGTAGTGAACCTAACCTGATGTCAAATCTGACCAGATGGACAGAAACTGTTATTTCATTGATCTGCATCCAGAAATACAGTTTGACCCATCCTGAGACTTTCTTTCTTGAATTAATCAAGTAAAAAAGACAATTCTCTATGATCATTACTATTTTACAAATGTTTGATAATCAAATTGTGTTAGTTCAAACAATGTTTACAGGTTGAAGAGAACTACTCATTTTTATTTTACATAAACAGTAAGTAATGATTTTTATTCCTCATTCAAAGAAGAAATCAGGGTAATAGGCATTTCTTGATTTTTCTGTCTTCAATGAGCAAATTTGTAAGTGTGTTAGAGTTCGAGTTTCGGTCAACTAAAAGTTTACTGAAAAGAAATGTCATGTTTAACTTTTACAGAAGATACAGGAGAGTTTGACTCCACGAAGTCTGGTTTTCTCCAATAATCTTTCTGTCTGTTTTAAACAAACTTAATCTCTATCCTTGAATTTTCATAACATCTTACATCACAAACCACACCTCTGTTCTGGTCCATCCACCAATTAGAAAGCTCTCAAATGAACCGGAAGTCGACCCATTTAAATGTGGCAACTTCCCAGTTCAACGCTCTCTGATGCTCTGATACAGCTCGGATGCAGCTCATGGAGAAGTGAGATGAAAAAGTTCTCTGACAGAGAAGCTTCAGAGTTCTCTCAGGGATGAGATGGGACGAGTAGAGTTCTGAAGGAGTTCAGAATTCTTGCAATCCAGGATGCAGAGACGATTTTGGGAATTATAACTTCTGTTTGGATAACCTCGCACGACTCCTAAAAGTATTTTAGCTGTCCTCACGGAGACGCTGAAACGAGTCAAAAGAAGGATTCTATACCGACGCTGATCTATCATCAACCAGGTAAAAGTTCTACTTCGACCAAGCGTACCGTGACCAAGCTGAGAACTGAAGGAGCGTGCACGTTTCTGGTCAAACAGATTAATTCCCTCACACATCTCTCTGTAAGATAAATCTCCATTTTCCATCTTCAAACTCTCCTTTTTCCTAAAATCATTATAGATATTTTAGAAATGTCTGAAGCAAAGTTCTCAATCACCGCCGTGTGATTGATGTCTGCTGTTCTGCTGAAAGTGAGGAAAATCTCCGTGTTGTCCCACTTCCTGTGAAACTAGCCATGTTATTGTTTTCATATTTTGCCAAATTAATGTAAATGTTTGATGTTAAACTTTGATTCTGCAAATAAATGACCGCATTCATTTTGATGGGTCAAAGATAAATAACGTCTCTCATTACATTTCTGTTAAATTCAATGCACGACATTTACACAGTCAGAAAAATGAAGAACTCGTGAAATGTATGAATATATCCTGCATATGTCATACTACATGTATTCACAGACATCTCAGTCCTCCTCTGTCCTGTCTGTTTTTGTCCACCTGATGATCTGCTCTGCCTGTGTACTCTGATGTCCTGTTCAGCCTTGTTTTTGATCCTGTTTTTGCCAAAGTAAGTTTTGCTGCACTGACAGCCTTTTGTTTTGTTGTTTAAATAAATTATTTTTATTTAAACTCCTGCCTCGCTCGCCTCCCTGCAAATGGGTTCCAACGGTGAGGATTGTGACACAAAGGGTTAAGAAATGCTTGTAAAAAAAATAACTACTTATACTCAAACTTTCTGAAATTAAGAACAAACGAAGCAGAACAGAGATATAAAAATTATAAAAATAAATTGGTAGGGATTATAAGAACGCATAAAAAGAAATATTACAGTGAATTATTAGACAAAAGTAATGGTAATATGAGGGCAACATGGCAAATAATGAACAGTGTTCTGAATAATCATAAAACAAAATCGAGCATTCCACAATATTTTGTAAAGGATGACAAAGAAATTTATGACCAAAATGAAATCGCAAATGGATTCAATCAACATTTTGTGAATATTGGCCCAAGTCTGGCAGCAAAAATCCCAAATATAGATAATAATGCAAACCATACGGTTACGGATTACACAAACAGTTTTTTTCTTGGGGGAACTGATAAAGAAGAAATTATGACTATCGTAAAACATCTTGCAGATAAAAAATCAAAAGACTGGATGGACATGGATATGATGCTTGTAAAGAATATTATGAGTTATGTTATTGAGCCATTTTCATATAAATGCAATTTATCATTTTCAACAGGGGTATTTCCAAATAACATGAAAATAGCCAAGGTAATACCATTATATAAGAGTGGAGAGAAACGTGTGTTTAATAATTACAGGCCAATATCGTTGTTGCTACAATTTTCGAAGATTTTAGAGAAATTATTTGTCACTAGATTAGATGGTAAAATGGTAAATGGAGCTTACTTCTATAGCGCCTTCCAGCCCCCTATGAGGGGCCCCAAGGCGCTTTACAGTACCAGCCATCCACCCATTCACACGCACATTCATACACCGGTGGCGGTAGGCTGCCATGCAAGGCGCCATCCAGTCCCACCGGGAGCAACTCGGGGTTAAGTGTCTTGCCCAGGGACACAACGGCACATGGTGTGGGAAGTCGGGATTCGAACCTCCAACCTTCCGATCAGAGGTCGGCTGCCACTACCACTGCACCACGGCTGCCCACAGATAGATGAATTTATCAATAAGCAAAATATATTAAGTAAAAGTCAATATGGGTTTAGACCTAAAAATTATACGTCAATGGCACTCATGGATTTAATGGAACAGATAACGACTGCTGTGGATCAAAAAAAATATTGTATTAGTATTTATGTTGATCTAAAGAAAGCATTTGATACTATTGATCACAATATTCTTCTCAAAAAACTAAATAAATATGGAATTAGAGGGCATGCATTGCAGTGGGTATCTAGTTATCTAGAAAAAAGGAAACCATTTGTTCAAATAAATGATGTAAAATCTGAATTCTGTAATATTACATGTGGAGTGCCTCAAGGCTCTATACTTGGACCTAAGCTACTTATTTTATATGTGAATGACCTGGTAAATGTGTCTGGATTTTTTTAATGTATTTTGTTTGCAGATGATACTACTTTTCTTTTTGTGGGTGAAAATGTTGTGCAAATGCTGAAGATGGCACAAACAGAATTTGTGAAAATACAAAATTGGTTTCAACCAAACAAATTATCTTTAAATGTTGATAAAACAAATTATATGATTTTTAGTAATAACAAGAAAGTGCTTGATACTCCATTTAGAGTCGATGGAATTGAAATTAATAGAGTCAATGAGGTGAAATTTCTGGGTGTCATCATTGATGAAAAACTAACATGGAGATCTCACGTAAAAAACTTAAGAACTAAAATAGCTAAATCGATCGCAGTAATGTACAAAGTTAGAGAGTTATTCAATGATAAAGCAATGTTTCTATTGTATAATGCCATTATTGTTCCACATTTAATTTACGTATTGAAGTCTGGGGTAAAGCATGTAAAACAATTACAAATCCAATTTTTATTTTACAGAAAAGAGCCATAAGAATTATTACCAGAAAAGATTATAACCATCCGTCAAATATATTGTTTCATCAGCTAAAGATATTAAAATTTTATGACTTGGTTGATTACAATATCTTACTGTTTATGTATGGGGCCAACAAAAACATACTAGCTACTAACATTCAAGGGAAATTTGTTAAAAGAGAAAGTAATTATTATCTTAAGGGGATGGAGATGTTTGTGAAGCCGTGGTGTCGCACCAGTCTGAAGATGTGATCCACTAGATCTCAGGGTATTAGACTGTGGAATGATCTGGAGGTTGATATTAAAAATGCCAAAACTATGTACATATTCAAAAAGATGATAAAAATTTGTTTTTTTTTAAATATTAAGTATAATGTGAGTTCATAAAAATTGTTTACAGTTGATCTTATATTTTAGCTAAGTTTTTATTTTATTATTTTTTATTGTTTTATTAATTCATCTTGCTTTTGTATAGTAATTTTGTTTGGAATATATTTTGGGGACAAGGGGCAGATATTATAAGAACTCATTCTTCTTCTGCTGCCTTTCATTTTATTTCTGGGATTGTATATCTTTTTTCTTTTCTTTAAATTGTATTATATTTGTTGTTTGGTTGAAATGAAATGAATAAATAAAATATACATACATACATACAATTTGACCCAAAGGTAAACGCCCCTTGTCTGTGAAGCTGCTCTGCAGCTGCTCAGGGTGTACGCTCGAGTACGAAGTCTGAACCCTTTTCTTACAGTACACAAGTATGTATGCTTGAACGGACGTACACGGGAGTATACTGGGGGCTTTAGACTGCTGGTGGACAAACTGACCACACGTTTTCAGTCTGGTACTGTCTTTACTTACTCTGCTCAACCTGTTTTGTATTTTTAATTATTTTTTTCTATCCTTAACATGTGTGTGTGTGTGTGTGTGTGGGGGGGGGCTTGTCTTTCAGCTTTCAGGTACACCTGGACCTATATCTGGACCTACCATTCTGTGTTAGTTTGTCTCTCCTTTCTGTCCTCTCAAACCAGCTGATGAAAGCAGATGGCCGCTTGTCCTGAGCCTGGTTCTGCTGGAGGTTTCTTCCTTTTAAAAGTGAGTTTTTCCTTTCCACTGTTGCTACTGTGCTTGCTCAGGATGGGAGACTGCAACAAAGCCAAGATTCAACATGTCTGCTGGCCTCCTTAGATAGAGAACTTAACTAATTGGCTATGTATGTGAATGTTCCTGTAAAGTGACCTGAGACAACTTTGTTGTGTTTTGGCGCTTTATAAATAAACTGAATTGAATTGATCCAAGTAGAAATATCTAACAAGGTTAAGTCAGGTGCTCTGGATGCTTAATAAAGAATTATTTTCATTGGAAAAATACGCACCTCTGCATAACTTGCATTCCTGTCAGGTGAGCTTTTGTCTGAACTAGTTAATGTTAAAATGTTTCTCTGAAAAAACCCTAAAGAAGAAGAAAAGCACGAAAGTGCTGCCTAAAATGCCTTCAACAATAAATGAAAAAACAAATATTCAAATGTTCAGCCCGATCTGACAAACCACAGTCAGAAAAACAACTCTGCAGAAGAACACCAGGTTTCATTAGTCCAACAAAACTTGTGTTGTGTTACAACAAGCTACTTTTATGGTTTAATTTACAACTCAGAATATGATACATTTACAATTATAGACTATTTAAAATATCAAACAAATAATAAAGACCATTAGAGCAGTTAAAAAGCAGTAGATCAGTAAAAGCTTGCCTCAGGCTAAAAGTGAACGAAGAAAAAGTTTTGTTCAGATTTTTATAAAAAGATTTGTCAGGTCCTCTGGATGGATCCAGCCATTCATCCATCCATCCAGCCTCCTCTTCTTGTTCCGAAGTCGTGTCTCGGAAACAGCAGCTTGAGCAGGGAGGTCCAGACATCTCTTTTCACAACCACCTCTTCCAGCTCTTCTGGGAGGACCCCAAGGTTTTCCCTGGTCAATCGAGAGATGTAGTCTCTCCAGTGTGTTCTGGGTCTTTCCCAGGCTCTTCTCCCAGTCGGACATGCCTGAAGCACTTCCCTAGGGAGGAGCCCAGGGAGCATCCTTACCAGATACCCGAACCACCTCAAATGGCTCCTTTCAATGTGAGAGGGTGTGGTTCTACTCTGATTCTCTGCCAGATAACTGAACTTCCCATCCTATCTCTAAGGGACAGTCCAGCTTCCTTGAGGTGGAAACTCATTTCAATCACCTTATTCATGAGCTAATTCTTTCGGTCACTACCCAGAACTCATGACCATAGGTGAGGGAAGGAACATAGGCCGACTGGTAAACAGAAAGCTTTGCCTTACAGCTCAGCTCCCTCTTCGCCACAACAGACTGGTACAGAGTTTGCAATATTGCAGATGCTGCACCAATCCATCTGTCAATCTCACGCTCCATTCTTCCCTCACTTGTGAACAAAACCCCAAGATACTTGAACTCCTCCACTTGAAGCAGAACCTCACCCTCAATCAAAAGATAGTATTAGAACAACACCACTAGTTTGATCAAGAAAGCTCATCAGAGACTATACTTCCTCAGACGGCTGAGACGAGCTGGTCTGGGAAGCTCATTCATTCATTCAACCTTCATTTATACAGGTTAGTCTCATTGAGTCACAAGGACTCATTTACAAGAGAGACCTGTTTTAAACAAAAAAAAACATAAATGAGGTACACACAACAATAAACATTCAAATAAAAGGATATAAAATTTAAAGTATAAGAAGTGATATAAAAACATGCTACATTATAAAATGGTGTAAGATACTAAAAACAGGAACATGTCTGCTTTGATTTTTTGTATTGAACTTGGTAGTTGTTTACGCTGGGCTGAATTTTGTTCTTCGATTGAGGCACCATCAAAAATTGAGACAGCGAAAAGAGTAAGTTTGGCCGTTCTGAAGAAATGTAAAAGTTATAAGTATCTTGCCAGCTGTACATAGATTCTTGAATTTCCTCAGTTTGGAGAGTTCATGTCCAACAGGACATAAAAAAATATAAAATAAGCTCAGTCCTCACCTCCTTCTACAGGTGTGCAGTGGAGAGCATCCTGTGCTCCAGCATTAATGTGTGGCATGGAGGCTGCACAGCTGCAGAAAGAAAAGCTTTGCAGAGAGTGGTGAAGGCTGCACAGAAGATGTTGGAGTCAGCCTCCCCACCATCACAGACATCTACACCTCCAGATGCAGGAAGAGAGCCACCTGCATCATGAAGGACCACACTCACCCAGCACACAAAGTTTTTGCCCCACTCCCCTCTGGAAGGAGGTTAAGGAGGATTAAGTGTAGAACCACTAGACTGAGGAACAGCTTCTACCCTGAGACTGTTAGACTCATGAATCTCTAATCAGGATAATCAGTGTGAAAATCACATTATGTTGCTGCTGATCTGTTTCATGTTGATGTGTTCATGCGTGCTCATCTGCTCACACACTCATGCTCCTGTTGCTGTTCGACGTAATTTTTTTATGCTATTAGTGCTTAGTGTATAATTTAGTTGATGTTTTTCTTAGAAAATATCTTAGATCCTATTGGTTTTTTTCTTTTACATTTTATTGTTGGATGTAACTGGGACCCTGTGTAGAGAATCTCATTCTACCACATGAGATGCGAATGACAAATAAATTATAATAATAATAATAATGTCATCACAATGTCAGCACTGTATGTTTCCATACAATGGCAAAATTAGTCTCTGCATTTAACCCATCCACCACCAGGTGAATCTGAATATGCCGATATGTTAAAACTTATTTGGCCAATAACTGATACCTATATTTTATATACTTTCCTTTGTCAGAACATAGCCCACTTATTTAGGCTTATTTGCTACAAAAATTGTGTAACAGCTGTAAGAGCTGGTGACATATTTTCAGTAACAGCCATATGATATGCAAAGCACTTTAACTTTTATTAAATGAAAAGTGTTATTAGAGATGCACCGATCCACTTTTATTTTTAACTTCCGATACTGATACCTAAAGCTAAGTATCGGCCGATACCAATCCAGTTCCGATATCATCATCATTATCTATTTTACATGAGGCTGTAATTATCTCCTCTCAAGTACAATTTGTACAAATATATGCATGCATGTCCAAAAAGGCAACTTGAGGTAAGTTTTATAAATGTTGGATAAGTTGTAAAGTTAGAATTAAATTTTGCTAACACAAAACATGTTTTTTTTCCTAGCATTAAAGTGGATATTAAAGTGATTAATTTAAGTGATTGCTTAAAGCTATTTTATACTTTTTTAAATAAGGGGCAGATATAATAATTTTTTTTCTTCTTTCTGCACTCTTTTCATTCAATATTTTCTTTTTGATGATTTTTTTTAATTTTGTTTCTTTTAAATCAATTAAATTTAATTAAATGTTAAATGGCTTCAAACACCCGCTAAGTTCATGGCATAAACCAACAGACATGTTCCTGTTTTTAGTATTTTACATCACTTTATAATGTAGCTGTTTTTTAAACTATTTTCTCTACTAACAAGTCATCTGCTTCTACTTGGACCATCTTTGTGGAGACATTGGAAAAATATTTGAATCAAAATGTTGTTTCCAAACATTTATTACATCTTAAAACAGTGATAAAGATTGTATTTGAGTCCATTTTGTCCTCGATGGCTTGGTTCGATTCTAGAAGTATTTCTTAAAGGAGGGTGTCGATGCGACTGTCTACATTTAAAGAGTCCCCAAGGTCAAACAGCTGGTCAAGGTTGACGGTAGAGGTACACAGGAAGTCACCATGGCCCTGCACCTCCTGCTCCTCCTCAGGCAAGGGCATCTCCAGGAAAGCCGTGGCAAGGAAAGTCTCCTCATCAAAGTCAGACATGTTGCTGTTTCTTCGATCCTCCATTCCTGCGAGGGCTTCAGACAGAGGGACATGGCTCCCCCTCACCGTCGCCTCCTCAGCCTTCATAATTGGGCTGAGAAGTTCCCCTCCATCCAGACTCAGGCCTCCACCCAAGGCTGAGTCCAGCAGGTAGTCCCAGTCGAAGTGGCCTTTCAAAGTTCCAACCTCCTTCTGTTCATCCACACACAAGAGAGGGGAGCTGGAATGTTGCAGAGCTTTAATGGTGCCATTTTTGGAAGCCAACAGCTGTTTCCTCTTGTGTCCACCTCGCCCCCTGACCATTGGCCAAGACTCCAGTATGGTCCCTTTGGCCAGATGGGGGTCCCAGTTCTGACTGTCTCCAGTCACCTCCTCAAACACTCGAAAGAGCTGCTGGGAATCCAGGTTGGGGCACAGGCCAACAGGCCCCCCTGCAGAAGAAACAGACTGTGGCTGCCAGCAGACTCTGAGGTGGTTCTGCAGGGCTGGGTTGATCTGGACTGGAGGCATCCGTCTTTTCTTGTAGGCGCCGCTGAGGAGGCGCTCGGCGTACTGTGGGTCAATCTTCCAGAAACCCCCCTTTCCTGGCTCGTCTTTCTGCCGCGGCACCTTGATGAAGCACTTGTTGAGTGAGAGGTTGTGTCTGATGGAGTTCTGAAAGAATAAAACCGGGTTATTGGACTTCATACAAACATCTGAAACCAGCCTGAACAGGAAGTGCTACAGCTCTGTGTGTATTCATCCAGTCCTCCTCACTGAAAGCCCAGCAGAGAGGTGACACCGTGACCTTCATTAACCATTACCTACCCCACGTAGAGCTGTACAAAAACAGAAAGTTCTGAAGAGTCTGAACCGATCTGGCTCACAGCTTCATCAATCATTCACAAACTAAATTAAACTATGGTGGAAAATTCCAGCTGCTTGGTCCCCGTCACTAATTTGATCTCAATAAGAATGAAGCCAGAAAGGAAAAGGGCATGCTGTTTTAATCCCTCAGATTAAAACAGATTATCTCAAACAGAAACTAATCCAGCTAGGATTGAGTAATCGCTCAGATTCAAACTGATTATCTCAAACAGAAACTAATCTAGCTGGAACTGCGTAATCCCTCAGATTCAAACAGATTAAATCAAACAGAAACTAATCCAGCTGGGATTGAGTAATAATGCAGATTAAAACAGATTATCTCAAACATAAATTATTCCAACTGGGATTGAGTAATACCTAAGAATAAATCACATTATCTCAAACAGAAACTAATCCATATGGGAGTGAGTAATCCCTCAGATTAAAACTGATTATCTCAAACAGATATTAATCCAACTAGGATTGAGTAATCTCTCAGATTCAAACAGATCATCTCAAACAGGAACTAATACAGCTGGGATTGAGTAATACCTCTGATTAAAACAGATCTCAAACAGAAACAAAACCAGCTGGGATTGAGTAATCCTTCAGATGAAAACAGATAATCTCAAACAGAAACTAATCCAGCTGGAATTGAGTAATACTTCACATTAAAACTGATTATCTCAAACAGAAATTAATCCAGCTTGGAATAAGTAATCCCTCAGATTCAAATAGATTATCTCAAACAGAAACTAATCCAGTTGGGATTGAGTAATAATGCAGATTAAAACAGATTATCTCAAACATAAACTAATCCAACTGGGACTGAGTAATTACTCGGATTAAAGCTGATTATCTCAAACAGAAACAAATGCAACTGGGATTAAATAATCCCTCAGATTAAAACAGGTTATTCCTAACAGGAACTAATCCAGATGAGATTGAGTAGTCCCTCAGATTAAAACAGATTATCTAAAACAGAAACTAATCCAGCTGGGATTAAGTAATATCTCTGATTAAAATGGAAATCAAACAGAAACTAATCCAGCTAGGATTGAGAAATCGCTCAAATTCAAACTGATTATCTCAATCAGAAACTAATCTAGTTTGGGCTGAGTAATCCCTCAGATTCAAACAGATTAAATCAAACAGAAACTAATCCAGCTGGGATTGAGTAATAATGCAGATTAAAACAGATTATCTCAAACATAAATAAATCCAACTGGGATTGAGTAATACCTCAGAATAAAGCACATTATCTCAAACAGAAATTAATCCAGCTGGGATTGAGTAATCCCTCAGATTAAAACTGATTATCTCAAACAGAAATTTATCCAACTAGGATTGAGTAATCGCTCAGATTCAAACATATCATCTCAAACAGGAACTAATCCAGATGAGATTGAGTAATCCTTTTGATTAAAACAGATGATCTCAAACATAAATTAATCCAACTGGGATTGAGTAATAAATCAGATTAAAGCTGATTATCTCAAACAGAAACTAATGCAGCTGGGATTGAGTAGTCCCTCAGATTAAAACAGATAATCTCAAACAGAAACTAATCCAGCTGGAATTGAGTAATACTTCACATTAAAACTGATTATCTCAAACAGAAATTAATCCAGCTGGGAATAAGTAATCCCTCAGATTCAAACAGATCATCTCAAATATGAACAATTCCAGTTGGGATTGAGTAATACTTCAGATTAAAACAAATTATCTCAAACATAAACTAATCCAGCTGGGACTGAGTACTACCTCTGATTAAAGCAAATCTCAAACAGAAACTAATGCAGCTGGGATTGCGTAATCCTTCTGATTAAAACAGATTGTCTCAAACAGAATCTAATCCAGCTGCGATAAAGCAATCCCTCAGATTCAAAATGACTGTCTCAAACAGAACCTAATCCAGCTAGGATTCAGTAATCCCTCAGATTAAAACTGACTTTCTCAAATAGAAACTAACCCAGCTGATGTGAATAAAAATAATGTGAATAACAATAAAAATCCTTGAATCCTTGACTACTGTGTGTGTGTGTGTTCTTGTACCTGCCAGGTAGGGTCTGCGTGTCTGTAGTAGCAGAAGTTTTCAGTGATCCACTTGTAGATGCAGGACAGAGTTATTTTGCTCTTCTTGCTTGCCTGAATAAAAAATCAAAAACAGAAAAAGTCAGAAAGGGAAAATGAAAGAAATAAAATAAAGTAAAATATAGTGAAATAAAGTGGCTAAAGGAACATAACTTTACCTGCATGGCCATGCAGATGAGGGTGGCGTAAGAATATGGTGGCTTGACGTGCGCATTGGTCTTGTAGTCCACCTCGTCGGGACAGTGTCCCCGCGCCACCAAACCCGACAGCCTGCTGTAGGCTGCCGCTGTGGGTTTCCCAGGGGTCAAGACCATACCAATGGAGGCAGGGTCTCCAGCCAGGGGGGAGGCTGGGGCATCAGGTCCCAGTTGCTGCTGGTGGCTGAATAGCTGCTGCGAAACCTGGGACGGACCCAGGATGGAGAACTCCTGCAGCCACTGTAGGCTGGTAAGGCTGTCATCCAGACCGTCATTGAAGCTGCAGGTTCCAGTGTCCCGCTGCCCGGCTGCAGCCGTCACCACCTCCTTCTCCTCCAGAACCTCCAAACCCTCGGGCCAGGGCTCAGCACAGTTTAGAGACAGCATGGCTCCCTCCTGGATGTCTCACCGTGTCCCCCTGCCACTGTGGGACAACATGGACTCAACTCAGAACCAAAAGTTGTTCATGAAGGGCTGAGAAATGGTCTGAAAGCTTCTCATGAGCTGCAGGTTCCAGACGTTTAATAAAAAAAAATTGATGAGCTGATATCCTGGTTTTATAGGAAAAAACTTATTCCACATTAAAATCATGTAATTATTATCATAATGTTATTATCATGTAATTATTATCATGTTATTATCATGTAATTATGATCATAATGTTATTATAATGTATTTATTATCATAATGTTATTATCGTGTAATTATGATCATAATGTTATTATGGGGGCCGAGATGGTGTAGGGGCAGGACAGCCGACCCAGGACCCGAAAGTCCTGGGCTCGATCCCCGGTCATTGCACACCTCGTGGTGTCTCTGAGCAGGACACCTTATCTTCATTAGCTCCCCCGGTGCTCAAATAGCTGGTCACTGCTACACCTGGTGGTGGATGGGTTAAAAGCAGAGAGCCAATTTTGTTTTTGTATGGGAACATACAATGACAACACATAACACATTATTATTATTATTGTTGTTATTAGCATGTAATTATGAACATAATTACATGATATTATGATATTATTACACAATAATGGCAGCTCAATGGCTCAGTGGTTAGCACTGTTGCCTCACAGTAAGAAGGTTCTGGGTTTAATCCCCGGTTGGACCTGGGGTCTTTCTGTGTGGAGTTTGCATGTTCTACTTGTGCTTGCGTGAGTTTTCTCCAGGTGCTCTGGTTTCCTTCCACAGACATGTATGTTAGGCTGCCTTCAGGCCCAGGCCTCCCTTGCAAAAGAGATCTGTGATCTCAGTGGGCATTGCCTGGTTAAATAAAGGTTAATAAAATAATGTTATAAAAATGAAATTATGAAATTATGATTATAATGTATTAACATGTCATTATGATCATAATGTTATAATAATAATATTATGTTCATAATGTTGTTATCATGTAATTATGATCATGTTATCATGTACTTATGATCATGTTATTATCATCTAATTAGGATCATAATGTTATCATGTAATTATGATCATGTCATCATGTAATTATTACCATAATGTTATTATCATCTAATTATGTTCAAATTGTTACTATCATGTAATTATGGTCATAATGTTATTATCATGGGGAGCTGAATTACATTTCTTGAAAAACTGCTCTGGATTCTGACATCATCATCCCAACATATGAAGGTCCAACACAAGAAAGTTCTGATAAAACCGTTTAATTAGAATTAATTTGTGGTTATTGTCAGAGTATTCACACATTCAGACCTTTTCAATCAGCAACATAATAATTTTATTTTATTTAACAAGGATCACAAACTCACCTTTTATCAGTGAAATGGAGCAGAGATCCGTTTAAATCCAAACAGAACCTTTTGGACCTCTCTGCTGTCTGACTGGACATGAGAGGACCTCCTGGTTCTGGATTCCTGTGTCCTGGAGAAGAGTGTGGAGTTTCAGCTCCTCTGGGGAGTCTTGTAAGAGGTGGGGGTAGGGGTGGTGGGGGTGGGGGTGGGGGGGTGGCAGTTTAATACCTGGAGCAGGAGGTTTGTCCAGTAACTACAGCAACGGTACTCCCCCTGTAAACAGCTTCCTGCTTCCTGATTGGCCAGCTGGTTTCCATGGAGCTACATTTTACCCTCGAGTCAACCGAGTTCATAAATGTTCCTGTTTTTAGTTTTCTACATTCGCCTTAGAATCTAGCTGTTTTTTTTTGTTACCTTTTTCTTTTAGCCATCCTTTGTTTAAAAAAAACTGTAGTAAGTAAGTAAGTAAAGTTTATTTATAAAGCGCTTATCACAGACATAAAATCACAAAGCGCTGTACATAAAATCAGACATAAAATCACAAAGTGCTGTACAAAAAAAAAATCAATGCTAAAATATACAAAGAATAAAACAAGCCTAAGAACTACAAGAAGCACAGTAAAATCATGACATAAAAGCCTGGGAGAATAAAAGTGTTTTCAGCTGCTTTTTAAAAACCTCAACAGAGGCAGCAGAACGAAGTTGCAGTGGCAAACTGTTCCACAGTCTTGGAGCCACTGACTGAAAGGCCCTGTCCCCTTTAGTTTTCAGCTGCATATGTGGAACATCCAAGAGGTTCTGTGACTGGGAGCGAAGACCACGAGCAGCACAGTATTTGGTCAAAAGCTGACAAAGATACATAGGAGCCTGGCCATTTAAAGCTCTGTACATCAGCAGAAGAACTTTAAAACGGATTCTAAACTCGACTGGGAGCCAGTGTAGTGAATATAGGACCGGGGTGATGTGACAGTATTTGCTGGATTTGGTGAGAAGTCTGGCAGCTGCGTTCTGAATTACTTGTAGACGTGAAACAGAAGACTTGTCCAGGCAGGTAAAAAGGGCATTACAGTAGTCCAGACGTGATGACACAAAAGCGTGAATAATTTTCTCTAGATCAGTTCTGGAGACCATAGGTCGTATTTTAGAAATGTTTCTTAAATGAAAGAAACAAGAACGGGAAATAGCTTTAATGTGAGACTCAAAGCCTAATGATGAGTCAGTCAGAGTCAGAGTTTCTTTATTGTCATTCGCACCTCATGTGGTACATGTGGTGGAGCGAAATTATGTACACGGGGTCCCAGTTACATCCGACAATAAAATGTATAAGAAAAACAGTAATAACATCTAAGATATGAACTAAGAAAAACATCAACTAAATATACACTAAGCACTCATAACATAAAACATTGAACATCAGCACAAACATGAACATGAGTCTGTGAGCAGATGTGCACGCATGAACACATCAACATTGAAACAGATCAGCAGCAACATGATATGGTTTTTCAAAGTGATTATTCTAGTTAGAGATTCATGAGTCTAACAGCCTCAGGGTAGAAGCTGTTCCTCAGTCTAGTGGTTCTACACTTAATGCTCCTTAACCTCCTTCCTGAGGGGAGTGGGGCAAAAAGTGTGTGTGCTGGGTGGGTGGGGTCCTTCATGATGCAGGTGGCCCTCTTCCTGCATCTGGAGGTGTAGATGTCTGTGATGGTGGGGAGACTGATTCCGACAGATTTCTGTGCAGCCTTCACCACTCTCTGCAAAGCTTTTCTTTCTGCAGCTGTGCAGCCTCCATGCCACACATTGATGCTCGAGCACAGGATGCTCTCTACTGCACACCTGTAGAAGGAGGTGAGGACTGAGCTTCCCAGACCAGCTCGCCTCAGCCGTCCGAGGAAGTAGAGTCTCTGATGAGCTTTCTTGATCAGGCTGGTGGTGTTGTTGCTCCAGCTGAGGTTGTCATTCATGTGTACACCCAAGTACTTGTAGCCGGAGACCACTTCCACCGCAGATCCTCTTATGTTCAGGGGGTGTAGGTGTTTTTGTTCCTTCTGAAGTCCACAATCATCTCCTTTGTCTTCTTCACATTGATGCGAAGGTTATTCTCTCTGCACCAGCTCTCCAGGTGTTCCACCTCTTGCCTGTAGCTGGACTCATCATTGTTTGTGATGCATCCCACCACCGCTGTATCATCTGCAAACTTTACAATGTGACAGCCTGGATGGGTAGCTGCACAATCATACGTGAGCAGAGTAAACAGGAGGGGGCTCAACACACATCCCTGAGGAGAGCCAGTGCTGAGGGTTATGGTGGAGGAGGAGAGGTTGTGGATCCTCACTAACTGTGGTCTGTTTGTTAAAAAGTCTAGTACCCAGTTGCAGATGGAGGGGCTTAGTCCTAGT
>NC_056512.1:46975785-46982151 GCF_014905685.2 Nematolebias whitei | reverse complement strand
ATGGCCAAAAGTTCTCTATCGCCCACATCATAATTCCGTTCAGCAGGGCTTAAACGTAGGGAGAAAAAGGCGCATGGATGAACCTTGTTATCCTCCAGAGACCGCTGAGATAGAACCGCTCCCACACCTGAGTCCGAAGCGTCGACCTCCAAGATGAATTGCCTCTCCGGATCTGGATGACGAAGGATGTGGGTAGAAGAAAATAGACATTTGAGTTCCTTAAAAGTCTTTTCAGCCTCAGGAGTCCAGGAGAAAGTTTGTAAGGAGGAGGTAAGTTGGGTAAGCGGTGCAACGATGTGGCTATAATTCTTAATGAACCTCCTGTAAAAATTTGCAAACCCCAAAAAACATTGCAGCTGTTTACGAGTCTCGGGGGTCGGCCATTCCTCCACAGCCTTCGTTTTCTCAGGATCCGTGCAAAAACAGCCCTCTTTGAAAATAAACCCCAAAAATGACACAGAGGAGACATGAAACTCGCATTTCTCCACCTTAACAAATAGTTGATTCTCAAGGAGTCTCTGAAGTACAGCCCGTACGTGACTCTCGTGTTGTGCTAAATCCCGAGAGTAGACGAGTATATCATCTAGGTATACGAACACAAAGTCGTTCAAGAAATCCCTGAGAACGTCATTAACAAGTGCCTGGAAAACAGCAGGGGCATTAGTAAGACCGAAAGGCATTACCAAATATTCAACATGTCCCAGTGGCGTCCTAAAAGCGGTTTTCCACTCGTCCCCCTCCCTTACCCGTACAAGGTGATATGCGTTGCGTAAATCTAATTTAGAAAATATAGAAGCTGTCTGTAGCTGGTCATGAATAGAACTAATGAGAGGTAAAGGGTATTTGTTTTTAACTGTAATGTGGTTAAGACCACGGTAGTCTATACAGGGGCGTAAGGTTTAATCCTTTTTAGACACGAAAAAGAAACCCGCCCCTACGGGTGAGGTTGATGGCCGAATGATGCCGGATGCCAGAGACTCCCCGATGTATTTCGTCATAGTCTCCCTCTCAGACCCTGACAAGTTATACAGTCTACTAGAGGGTAGGGGAGCACCCGGGAGTAGATCAATGGCACAATCATAAGGGCGATGTGGAGGCAATGACAGAGCCTTCTCTTTATTGAAAACAGCGCACAAATCATGGTATACAGGGGGAATCTTACTTAAATCAATAACTTGTGTCCGAGAGTCACTTGGAGAGGTCTTAGGTATGGCAGAGCGGAGACAGTTCTGTAGACAATAGGAGCTCCACTTGTCAATTCTCCCCTCTGCCCAGTTTAACAACGGGTTATGTTTCTTTAACCAGGGAAACCCCAATATCAGTTGACTGGTGGAAGAGTCGAAAATGAAGAATTCACCTTCCTCATGGTGATTTCCAGAGATGATGAGGCGAAGGCCCTGAGTCTTCCGATGGACCTTGGCGAAAACCTGTCCGGTGAGGCCGGCTACCGTCAGAGCGTCCTGCAGGGTGTAGGAAGGTATAGAAAGTTGATCTATTAAATCACTGCTGATGAGATTCTGCTCTGCACCGGAGTCCACCAGAGCTGCAACAGGCAATTTAATATTATTGTTCACAATAATAGCAGGCAAGGTCAAACGTGAAACAGGAGACCAAGAAGTTTTACCCACCAAAAGCTCCTGTTTTATTGGTGGGTTGTTTCGTTTCCCTGTAAGGGACATTGAGCAATGAAGTGGCTTCTCTGACCATAACAAATACATCTCCCAGTTCTGAGCCGTCGTTGTCTCTCTTCTGGTGTCAGTCGTGTGCGGCCAATCTGCATGGGCTCCGGTTCCTCTGAGTCATAGTTGGATTTGGTTTTATTTTGAAAAACCGGAGCCGGCCAGGAACCGGAAGTGGAAGGAGGCTGGGATTTGTAGTCTCTTTCCTTTCCTCTTTCATAAAAACGATTGTCGACTCTGATTGCCAGATTTATCAGTTCCTCCAGAGACCCTGGTTCATCTCTCTGAGCAAGTTGGTCCTTTACTCTATCTGATAAAGAGTTTAAAAAGGTACCTCTGATGGCGAGATCGTTCCAACCCGTCTTCGCCGCCATGATGCGGAAGCGTAGAGCGTGCTCCGACACCGGCCGCCTTCCTTGTCGGAGATTTAACAGATGCTTGACAGCGTCCTCCTGCTGCAACGGGTGATCAAAGATCAGCGAGAAATCCTTGAGAAAATCAGAAAAGGTTAGTGACTCGAGTGATCGTGACGACCGGTGTGCAGTAGCCCAGCTAAGAGCGTCACCCTTTAAATGATTTATCACATAGGTGATTTTAGCAACGTCCGTGGGGAAGGTACGAGGAGCTCTAGAAAAACTCAGGCGACATTGAAGAATGAAACCTCCATAGTGATCAGGATTACCACTGAAGTACTCTGAGGGTCTGAAAACAGGTTCGCTTGAAGGTGTTAATCCAGAAGTAGTGTTGACGGGAGGACTCTCGGGTTGACTCGCCTGTGGGTCAGGAAGAAGTTGAAAAAGTTTTTGATTAGCGTCGAACAACATACTTCCAAGTTCTCTGAGGTGGGATTGCTGAGTCTGTTGTTGTGTCGCCATTTGTTGGAGTGTAGACTCCAATCTATCCATTCGTAGATTTACTGGATCTGAAGTCGTCCGAGAACTTTCTCCCTCAGTCACGTTCTGGGTCTGTTTGTTTGGCTGAAGCATTCTGTCACGAGGTAACATTAAATAAGGACCCAGATGAACGGACTGAAGGATAACAGACTCAGGAGAATAAAGATCAGTGATTTATTTACAGTGGCTAATATTCAGTCTTTGTCTCACAATTGGTGAGTCCAGGAGATTCTCCAAACAAGGTCCAACGATTCTCCAGGGAGGACTCAGGTGGAGCATGGATGTAAGATGTTACCGGAGGAAGTTGTTTGCAGATATCCAGGAAAGCCCTTTTTCATCAGGTCCACAGGTGCTCAGGTTGATCCAAGAGGGGAGGCACTGGAACTCCAAGGTCATAGGCAGGAAATGCTTCAGCACTGAATGAAGCCAGTCCTCAGTCTTAAATAGTCCCAGTCTGATTGATGTAGATGGCTGTCAGCTGTGGCTCATAAATCCTGTCTCCCAGGTAACCAGAATCTGTGGAGAGAAGCACAACTGCAACCCCTACAAACACAGTAAATTAAATGCGAGACTATAAAAGTATTGTACAGCAAACACAAAGCATTATCATTCAAAAGGTCCCTTACTTTATACAGTACTGCCATGGACTTAGATATTTTAGTCTTTACAAAATTTATGTGTTGTTTCCATGACAGTTTATCATCAATAATTACACCCAAAAACCTTACCTCATTCACTCTACATATCTCAACACCATCAATTTTGAAAGGAAAATCCACAATTATCTTTTTTTTACTAAATATCACAAAATTGGTTTTAGCAACATTCAATGATAATTTGTTTAATTTAAACCAAGTTTGTATTTCAACAAACTCCATCTTCATCGACTCAAACATCTGTTCCAAGTTTTTACCCGAACAAAAGAATGTGGTATCATCAGCAAATAAAACACATTTGAGGATACCAGACACCTCAATTAAATCATGTACGTATAAAAATAAACAACTTGGGTCCAAGTACTGAACCTTGAGGTACTCCACATGAGATACTGCATAGATTAGAGCTTACATCATCAATCTGTACAAACTGTTTTCTGTCCCTCAGATAACTAGATATCCACTGTAGAGCTGGGCCTCTAATACCATATTGTTTCAATTTTTCAAGTAGAATGGTGTGGTCAATGGTGTCAAATGCTTTTTTTAAATCAACAAATATGATCAGAGGAGAACCTGTCCGTATTGATGCAGAAAGTTCTGTGAGATAGGTATGATGTGAGCCAGTCCAAAGCTGAGCCAGAAATACCAGCCACAACCTTCAGTCTGTTTAATAAGTTTGTGTGGTCGACAGTATCAAAGGCAGTACTAAGATCTAACAGGACCAACACAGAGCATTTTCCTTCATCAGAAGCCATTAACAGATCGTTGTGGACTTTTTCCAGAGCAGTTCCAGTGGAATGGTGTTTTAGAAAACCAGACTGAAAGGGATCAGATATCTGTAACTGACAGAACCAGGATCTGAGTTGGGTTTCTACAACTTTTTCAAGTAATTTACTGAGAAAAGGCAGTTTAGAGATGGGACGAAAGTTGGAAAGGGAGCCAGAATAAAGGTTAGGCTTCTTTAAGAGACAGGTCACTTCTGCTGTTTTAAAATACGATGGGACGGACCCTTTGTTCAGGGAGTTGTTAATTATCATCAACACTGTTGGACCAATATAGGCTAGAGTCTGAACAAGCAGAGAAGGAGGTAATATTTCCAGTGAACAAGTAGAAAGTTTAATTTTGGCAATTAATGATGTCAGGTCGTTTAAAGTAATTGGAACAAAAGAAGAAAATGACTCAGAACACTGAGGCTCATCTTGAAAAATAGAGGCGCTTGGAGATATATTGGATTTCAGGTCCATCACCTTCTTTATGAAAAAATTGAGAAACATGTTACAGTCATTGTTTGAGGTTAATGAGGCATGGTGCACTGGAGGAGATACAATACTGCTGATAGTATCAAATAACACTTTAGGATTGTTTTTGTTCAGGTGAATAAGATTGCTAAAATACGATGACCTGGCATCACTAACTGCCTTGTTATAAGCACCAAAGAGCTCCTTAAAATATTCCCGGTGGGCAACCAGACCAGTCCTCTTCCACAAGCGTTCTGTTTTCTGACAAGAGCACCTGAGTTCTCGAGTTTGATTGTTTAACCAAGGTGAACAGTGGTAAACGGGCCCACAGTGGGTTTTGTAAGGAGCAATACTGTCGAGAATGGTAAGGCAGTGATCATTAAAAGAGTCAACCAGAAGCTCCACATCATCATCAACATCATCATCAGGAGGTGTTGTAAATGAAAAGAGGGAAGAAAACTCTGCAACTACAAAACTGCCAATAAAGCGTCTGCGCTTACTGGTAACCTGAGAAAAAGTCTCCAAATAACAGGAAATATTAAAAGAGACAACCTTATGGTCACTGAAAACAACATCTTTTATATGTAGATTATTAAGAGTGAGTCCATAAGTAAAAACCAGGTCTAAAGTGTGGCCTGCAGTGTGAGTAGGCTCAGACACATGGTGTGAGAAGTTGAGTCCATAATATTAAGAAAGTCCATAGCAGGATGGTTTGTTGGATCATCAACATGAAAATTAAAATCTCCGGAGATAATGATCCCATTTAGCTTCACAGTAGAAGATAAAAAGTCCTCAAAGTCTGAGAGAAAAGATGAAGCAGGTCCAGGTGGTCGATAAACCAGGATGGCATATATAGGCTCAACTTTGCCTATTCGGACCATGATCATCTCAAAGGAGTTGTAAGTAGATGAAGTGATCATTTGACAGAAAAGTCCTTTTATAGATGACAGCTGTGCCACCTCCACGGCCTGTCATCCGTGGTGCAGATAAAAAAGAACACCCCTCAGGACAGAGTTCCAGGAGATGTGAAACATCATTTTCATGCTGCCATGTCTCAGAAATAAACAAAAAGTCTAAGCTCTCTGAGCGAAAAAAGTCATTTAAAATGAAGGACTTATTGGCAATAGAGCGTGCATTAATTACCAACATTTTAGCAGAGAAAGCTGCTGACCATGTAGAGGGGTCCACAGCAGCATCAGGATGACATGGCAAGCTGCGCAGTGAGTCGGGATTCCTCCCGCGGTGAACTTTTGATGCCCACAGCTTCAGGTGACAACCTGTGTGGGAAACTTTTGGGAGCATTTGAACTAGTCCAGCACCAACATATCTCAGGTTGAATCGCCTGGCCGCACCCGATGCTGCCTCGTTTTTCTGAAGCCGACGGAGCAGCACGAAGAAGCCGGCTCTCTTCCCCCGCTTCCTTCGTCTGCGTGTCCAGAGCAGGGGCGGATCCACAGGTAAGAGAGGAGAGACGCCGGGAGGGGCACCGGGTTCCAGCGGTGGTGAAAATGTAACTCCGTTTTGATAACACTGAAGGTATCAAGATCGGTTTAACGTTGACCCACAATTGGCAGACCAAGAGAAGTAAGGACACGGAAACAAGTCAAAAGGTACGTGATAATTTATTTACAGGTGTAGAATAAAAACTTGAGCAGCTAAAAGGGAAGATGGAGAAATGGTGAGTATAATCATCCTCATGGCAGGTTGTTGATTTGATTTGTAGGATTAAGTTGATCTTACTTTGTTGTTTGTAGAAGGAGACTGAACGAGGAGAAGGAGGAAGATGGTTGGATGAGAGAGGAGCAGGTTGACCCAGACGGAACGAAGGCTGAAGTGGAGTATGGAGGAACGCTGTGAATCCACAGGAGCGTAATCCAGTGGTGAGAGGTCCTGGAGAGAA
>NC_056512.1:46968302-46975685 GCF_014905685.2 Nematolebias whitei | reverse complement strand
ATATATATATATAGGGATTTGTTGATCGGATATCTATATAATTTATTAGTTATGAGTTAAGCTCATAAGATATGCATTTATTATGCAAATAACCTCGTTCAGCGGGCACCACCTCTTGGAGAGGAAAATAAATCAGTCTCTACCCTCAAATGTAACTGAAACGTGAATTCTTGCTCGTGTTTAAAGAGCATTAAATCAGTTAATACACACAGATATGTCAAAATAATCACAAATTTAGTTGATCTTTATGTATTTTATTACAAAAATAATACTCTGATGAAGGTTATTCATAAAAATTAATACACAAATTAATAACAAAATTACCTTGCGTCAAAGGTTATTTGATTATTAAAATCCAGTGTAACTTTTTATAAAAGGCAGAACTTTGGACTAAATTAACTGTGGTGTATCTAATTTAATGTTATTGTGAACGCCTGATTACCAGAAAGTGCATTGAAGGGTCTCTCTCACCAGAATAAACTGTCAGAATGTCCACAACTGCTTATGATGATACCAGCAAGGCCTGAGAGGCT
This sequence comes from Nematolebias whitei, assembly GCF_014905685.2. NCBI lineage: Eukaryota > Metazoa > Chordata > Actinopteri > Cyprinodontiformes > Rivulidae > Nematolebias > Nematolebias whitei. The sequence continues at coordinate 46,975,152 of NC_056512.1, read as the reverse complement.
CCGGTGACTGAAAGGCGGATTGTTTCCTCAAAAGTCACCGATCACCGTTGGAGGGACGAAGGTCCGGCCACTGGCTCTGAAGTCAGCTGTGATTTTATCACTCTGCGGTGATTAATGTCTCTGATTCGGATCTCACTCTAATGCCAGGTTTCTCTCGTCCTGAGACGTTTGCCGAAAAGCTTCTTCCCCGGACATCTCACTAGGGAAGAAGTTGAAGTGGTTTCATGTAGACGGAGTGGTGAAGTGTGTAATAGAAGTAGTGGAGAAGAACTGAGAGGTGAAATGTCTGTCTGGGTGTTACAGATTGACTTAGGACCTCCCACCGGATGAGATATGGTTCATAAACTCTGTCATGTTTTAATATAAAATAACAGTCCGTTTTAGTTGTCTGCCTTTTAAAAAGCCACACTTGTTTTAAAAGGAGAAAAATAAACATGATTATCTTAGAGAGGTTACTTTAACACAGACATCTTCTATGACACATTCAGTTCTGACACTAGAAAAACATGCAATGTTCGCCCAACAGGTGTCGCTGTTCATCTCCTGAAAGGGAATGTCCTGAAACAAAGGATTCTTTTAAAACTGTTATCTCCATGGGAAAATCCTGGGAGTAAACTCCTCGGCAGGTGTCCCACCTCGAGGTCAAAATGAACCACAGCTCTCTTTCAGACGATCTGTCCGTTTCGTGAGAAATGAGTTCATATTGAAAGTGGCCAACACTTTGACAAGGCTGAGTTTAACACCTGTAAAATAAAGTCTGTTCGTTCCCAAGGGAATAAATGCATCGTATTTTAACAGTTTAAAACACAAACACATGAATGATATCTGTTTAAGTGGAGGTGGTGTTCCCCTACATATGTAAATAAACCAGCCACTAGGGAGCACAAGCCAGTGTATCTCTTGTGCCGGACCCAAGCCCGGGTAAATGGTGAGGGTTGTGTCAGGAATGGCATCCGATGTAAAACACTTTTGCCAAAACAATAATGCAAGTTCATCAAAGTGAAACCATACCATACTTGGCACCTCTCATCAGGGGCAACTCCAGAGTGGAAGAGTGTTCAACCCCTCTCAAGGAAACTGGTTCCAGAGCCAGAGCCATGTATTGAGGTGAGTCCAACAATTTCTAGCCGGAATATCTCAACCTCACGCACCAGCTCTGGCTCCTTCCCACCAGAGAGGTGACATTCCACGTCCCAATAGCCAGCTTCTGTAGTCGAGGATCAGACCGCCAGGGTCCCCACCCTCAGTCACCACCCATCCCACATTGCACCTGATCCCTTTGGCCCCTCCTACAGGTGGTGAGCCCATGGGAAGGGGGACCCATGTTGCCTCTTCAGGCTGTGGGTAAAAGCCCGGCCACCAGGTGCTCGCCAGCATGCCCCACCTCCAGGCCCAGCTCCAGAGTGGGGCCCCGGTGACCCACATCCGGGCGAGGTAACATTGTTTCCATAGATTGTACTCATCATAAGGGGTCTTTGGGCTACACTTTGTCTGGTCCCTCACCTAGGACCTGTATGCCTTGGGTGACCCTACTAGATGGAAGGATGGATGGATGGATGGATAGTTTATTGTCCTCGAGGGGAAATTTGTCTTGGACATCATGCGCTGTCTTGGACATTGTGCGCTGTCTTGGACATTGTGCGCTGTCTTGGACATCGTGCACTAACAAAGGGCATGAAGCCCCTGACAGCATAGCTCCTAGGATCATTGGGACACTCAAACCCGTCCACCATGGTAAGGTGGCAGCCCACGTAGGGCTGACAGATATTTAATCCCTGGAAGTCGCTTTTTAGAGTTGTTGGCCCCGTTTAAACCAGTCAGAACTGGGTCATAATTTCATTAAAATCCCGTCTCTAAGTAGATAAAAAAAAACCAGGGTCAGTCTAGATAAAAATACTAACAGTGTAGAAGAAGCTTGAACACATAAATATGAGAATGCAAGATCTGACAGCAAAAGATAAGTCTTGTGTTGGTTCCACCACCCAGCAGAAAGGTCATCTGACATAATGGCTGGTGGAATTTCCTGGTACATCTGCAGCCCTCTCTCCACTTGTTTGTTCATGTACATGGAGCTGTGACATTTTATACTGTGCCTCTTCCTCAGCAAAATCCTCCTTCAGTGGAGACTTTCTGGACAGATTGCAGGGAGGCGGTTCCTAAACAAACAACAGGTTCATTAGTATTATCACTAAAAAGGGCTTATTAAAGGAATGATCATTATTAATAGTGGTGTAAGGGTACAGATGGGTGTACTGAACCGTTGCGGTACAGCATGTTAATTTCGGTCCGTGTGCGTACCGTTTTGGTTATTTTTTCACTAGATAAATTTTATTAACGAGAGACATATACATATACACTGTCACTGTAATGTCCTGATGTTTCAAAAGACAATGAACTAACCACACTGTCGCTGTAACGTCCTGATGTTTCAATGGACAGTGAACTAAACATACTGTTGCTGTAATGTCCTGATGTTTCAACAGATGGTGAACTAAACACACTGTCGCTGTAACATCCTGATGTTTCAAGAGACGTGAACTTTCAACAGACGGTGAAATAAACACTGTCGCTGTAACGTCCTGATGTTTCAACAGACAGTGAACTAACCATACTGTCACTGTAACATCCTGATGTTTCAACAGACAGTGAACTAAACAAACTGTCGCTGTAACGTCCTGACGTTTCAACAGACAGTGAACTAAACACACTGCCGCTGTAATGTCCTGATGTTTCAACAGACGGTGAACTAAACACACTGTCGCTGTGACATCCTGATGTTTCAACAGACATGAACTTTCAACAGACGGTGAACTAAACACTGTCACTGTATCGTCCTGATGTTTCAACAGACAGTGACCTAAACACACTGTTGCGGTAACATCCTGATATTTCAACAGACAGTGAACTAACCACACTGTTGCTGTACCGACCTGATGTTTCAACAGACAGTGAACTAAACACACTGTCGCTGTAATGTCCTGATGTTTCAACAGACAGTGAACTAAACACACTGTCGCTGTAATGTCCTGATGTTTCAAAAGACAATGAACTAACCACACTGTCGCTGTAACGTCCTGATATTTTCACCATCACAGACATCTACACCTCCAGATGCAGGAAGAGGGCCACCTGCATCATGAAGGACCCCACTCACCCAGCACACACACTTTTTGCCCCACTCCCCTCAGGAAGGAGGTTGAGAAACATTAAGTGTAGAACCACTAGACTGAGGAACAGCTTATACCCTGAGGCCGTTAGACTCATGAATCTTTAACTAGAATAATCACTGTGAAAAATCACATCATGTTGTTGCTGATCTGTTTCATGTTGCTGCTAATCTGTTTAAATGTTGATGTGTTCATGCGTGCACATGCACTCAAACAGACTCATGTTCATGCTTGTGCTGATTGTAGAATGAACGTATGCTGTCATATATTCATAGATAAAACGGATTCTTTCATTTTTCTGGACTGTATAATGACGTGCATCTGAATTTAATAAAATGTGGACGTGAGACGTTAATTATCTTTGACTCACCAACGACAGTGGGTCATTTATTAACAGAATCAAGTTTAACACATCACACATTTACATTAATTGGCAAAAATTGAAAATAACAACATCTTATTTAGCAGGTTTTACAAGGAAGTAAACAATACGGCGATTGTTTTCTCACTTCAGCAGTGCAACAAACGTTAACCACACGGCGGTGGTTGAAAAACTTTGCTTCAGACATTTCTAAAAATATCTGTAATGATTTTTAGCAGATAGAAGAATTTTAAAGATGGGAAATGAAGTTTAAGTATGAGAGAGATGGGGAGGGAATTTGTCTGTTATAACCAGAAACAGCACGCTCCTTCTTTTCCAGCTTGACCCAACGGTACGCTTTGGTTGAGATCGACTCTTTTACCTTTGCAGATGATAGTTTCAGCGTTGGTGTAGAGCTCTCCTTTCAACTCTTTCAGCGTCTCCGTAAGAACAGCTAAACCTCGGGAGTCGTGAGATCATCCAGAACAGACATTTCATAATTCCCTTATCTTCTCTCGTTCAGCTTGATTTTTCTTTCTCCAGCATCCTGAATTCCAGCCTTCATGAACTCTGGAACTGCTGTTAACTAGGAAGTGCTGCACCTTTTAAAAAGGGTCACTTCCGGTTCATTTGAGGACTTTCTGATTGGTCGATGGACCAAACAGAGGTGTGTTTTGTGATGTAAGGTGTTATGAAAAGTCAAGGAAAAAGATTAAGATTGTTTAAGAACAGACAGAAGATATTATGAAGAACTTCAGACTTCGTGGAGTCAATTCTCTAGTATCTTGCTGTAAAAGTTAAACATGACATTTCTTTTTCAGTAAACTTGCAGTTGACCGAAACTTGAACTTTGACCAACTTACACACTTGCTCATTGAAGACAGAAAATCAGACAATGCATCATTAACCTGATTTCTTCTTTGAATGTGGATTAAAAATCGTTATTACTGTTTCACAGTTGATTTAAAAATGAGTAGTTCACTTCAACATGTAAACATTGTTTGAACTAACACAATTTGATTATCAAACATTTGTAAAATAGTAATGATAATCGAAAGTAGTCTTCTTTCACTTGATTAATTTAAGAAAGAAAGTCTCAGGATGGGTCAACCTGTATTTCTGGATTCAAATCAATGAAATGACAGTTTCTGTCCCATAAGGTGCCTAAGGTCAAGGTTTTGACATCAGGCCTAGTTCACTACATGATGTTCAATGTTTTTATGTTATGAGTGCTTAGTGTATATTTAGTTGATGTTTTTCTTAGTTCGTATCTTAGATGTTATTACCGTTTTTCTTATACATTTTCTTGTTGGATGTAACTGGGACCCTGTGAACATAATTTCGCTCCACCACATGTACCACATGAGGTGCGAATGACAATAAAGAATCTCTGACTCTGATGTTCTAAGACAATGAACTAACCACACTTTCGCTGTAACATCCTGATGTTTCAACAGACAGTGAATTAAACACACTGTCACAGTAACGTCCTGATGTTTCAAAAGACAATAATAATAATAATAATAATCATTTTATTTAAAAAGCGCCTTTCATGACACCCAAGGACACTTTACAGTAAGAACAAAGATCAACAGGAATAAAGAATATAAAATACATAAAGAATATAAAATACATACAGAATATAAAATGCGTAAAGAATATAAAATACATACAGCAGAGTTAAGGATAAGCGAGTCTAAAGAGATGTGTTTTCAGAGTAGTCTTGAATATAGAAAGAGAGGTGGTGTTTCTTAAGTCAGGGGGTAGAGAGTTCCAGAGATGAGGAGCAGAGCAGGTGAAGGCCCTGCTCCCCATGGTGGAGAGGCGGGCAGAGGGTACATGGAGGTGTAGTGAAGAGGAGGATCTGAGAGAGCGAGAAGGGATGGAGATGTGTAGGAGGTCAGATAGGTATGGAGGGGAAAGGTTGTGGATAGCTTTAAAAGCGAGAAGAAGAATTTTGAAGACGATGCGTGATTTAACCAGAAGCCAGTGGAGCTGCTGCAGGACTGGAGTGATGTGGTTATAGGAGGAGGTTTGAGTGATGACACAGGCAGCTGAGTTCTGGACCAATTGTAGCTTCTGGAGAGATTTGTTGGGGAGGCCATAAAGAAGGGAGTTGCAGTAGTCAATCCAAGAAGTCACAAGACTGTGAACAAGGATAGCTGTGGAGCGGGGTGTGGGAGAAGGGCGTAGACGGTTAATATTTCTGAGATGGAAATAGGCAGACCGAGTGACATTGTTGATGTGTGAAGTGAAGGAGAGAGTGGTGTCGAGGATGACACCAAGACTCTTGACCTGAGGCGAGGGGGATAGCAGGAAGTTGTTAAGGGGGATGAGAAGATTTTCTGATTTTGAAAGAGAGTTTTTGGTACCGACAAGAATGATTTCTGTTTTGTTACTGTTTAGTTGTAGAAAGTTGTTGGAAAACCAGTGATTTAGCTCATTGAGACAGTCGGTGAGGATGGAGGATGGGTGGGTGGAGTTGAATGAACAAACCACACTGCTGCTCTAACGTCCTGATGTTTCAACAGACAGTGAACTAAACACACTGTCGCTGTAACGTCCTGACGTTTCAACAGACAGTGAACTAAATACACTGTTGCTGTAACGTCCTGACGTTTCAACAGACAGTGAACTAAACACACTGTCGCGGTAACATCCTGATGTTTCAACAGACAGTGAACTAAACACTCTGTCGCTGTAACATCCTGATGTTTCAACAGACAGTGAACTAAACACTCTGTCGCTGTAACGTCCTGATGTTTCAACAGACAGTGAACTAAACACACTGTCGCTGTAACGTCCTGACGTTTCAACAGACAGTGAACTAAAGACTCTGTCGCTGTAACGTCCTGATGTTTCAACAGACAATGAACTAAACACACTGTCGCTGTAAGGTCCTGACGTTTCAACAGACCGTGAACTAAACACACTGTCGCGGTAACATCCTGATGTTTCAAAAGACAATGAACTAACCACACTGTCGCTGTAACGTCCTGACGTTTCAACAAACATTGAACTAAACACACTGTCGCTGTAACGTCCTGATGTTTCAACGGACAGTGAACTAAACACACTGTCGCTATAACGTCCTGATGTTTTAACAGATGGTGAACTAAACACACTGTCGCTGTAACATCCTGATGTTTCAAGAAACGTGAACTTTCAACAGACGGTGAAATAAACACTGTCGCTGTAACGTCCTGATGTTTCAACAGACAGTGAACTAACCATACTGTCACTGTAACATCCTGATGTTTCAACAGACAGTGAACTAAACAAACTGTCACTGTAACGTCCTGATGTTTCAAAAGACAATGAA
>NC_056512.1:46962567-46968202 GCF_014905685.2 Nematolebias whitei | reverse complement strand
CATTAAGTGTAGAACCACTAGACTGAGGAACAGCTTCTACCCTGAGGCTGTTAGACTCCATTATCTTTACCCGCTTATTCCATTTTGGGTCACGGGGGTCACTGGTGTCCATGTCCAGCAATCACTGTGCGAGGGGCGGGGTACACCCTGGACGGGTCACAAGTCCATCACAGGGCCACATAGAGACTAGAGGATGACATTTTTTCGGGAGTACTGCCGGTCACGTGAATCCGGCCGGATTCCGGCGGGACCGGAGTCAACTTTATTATAACTCCCGTTATCGGGACCGGACAGGACGAAAACTTAACGGGAGCAGACGGGAGCGGGAGCCAACATAGGACAAAAAAAGAAATAGCCAAAAAAAATAATAATAATAAATTTCAGACAGGCGGCTGCGCCAACAGCTTCCGGCGCCTTTTCCAGCAGCTACTTCCGGCCGCCTTTTCCAACCTTTGTTTACTGTATCAACCAACATCATGGAGGGAGCATACGCCAGCGGAGAAACCGAGAGGGTTAAAAAATATTTTGCAACGCAAAGTTAGGAATAATGACGCATCTGTTAGGTTAACAGAACTGTCAGGGAAGGCGCTAATAGTTCAGAACTTTATGAGAGTCGAGTGTGACGGTGTGAAGACGCTCTACGCTGCTTGCAAAACATGCTCAGTTATAATAAAGTACGTCACTGACTCTGGGACGAGCGGTCTGAAGAGGCACACTTGCAAGGCTAATTTCGGTACGAATCAGCCAAGCATTTCTTCATTCATTAAACGAAAAGTACCGTCGGGAGTCAAGTCTCGTATGACCAACAAAATAGCCCGCATGTGCGGCGTAGATTTGAGACCATTTGCTGTAGTAGATGGGAAAGGTTTCATCGACGTCATACAGGAGGCAATCGACATTGGAGCAAAGTATGGAAACAAGGCTGAGGCACAAGACATACTGCCATGTGGACGCACGGTCTCCCGTCATGTTCAAGGAGAATACGATAAAATTAAAAAAATGGTCATGGAAGAGCTCCATCAGGTATGTCTGTCACGCTGCACTATTTTATAATACAGTACAAACATTTTACCTTGACATCATGCAGTAGTCTAATTATAGATTTCCTAACACTAAATCTGTTTTTTCTCCTCCTTTTAAACTGCTTAATCTCTCAACTATAAATTAGTCATCTGTTTTACATGTAATATACTTTGAGAGCTAATAACAATATACGTAATTCCTTTGGTGCAGACTAGAGACCATGCAATCACGACAGACCTTTGGACAGAGGAGAGGACAAACACACACTACATCACCGTTACAGTCCATTACATCTTGGATGGGAAGATGGTGAACCGTATTCTGGCCACAAGGGAGATGGAGGGTGTCAAATCTAATGAACACATCAGAGGGACTGTGGAGAAAATCCTTCAGGTATCTCACACTCAAATGAGATAATTATCTTTATTTACATGGCATATTAGCTTTGTAGAGGTCTAATACAGAGCTGTATGAATGGGTAAATGAGGCACAGATTGTAGTGTAAAGCGCTTTGAGTGTCTTGAAATAAGACAAAGGCGCTATATAAGTACAGTCCATATGCAATAAATATTGCCAATTAATTCGTAAAATTGGGAAAAGTATGAGAACATGGTGCAGCAATAACAAGAACATGTCACAGAAGGAACAATAGAAAAGACAAATATATATATTTTTCATTCAACCTTTACAGGCTAACCTCATTGAGTCACGAGGACTCGTTTTCAAGAGACCTGTTCCAATCCAGACAGACGGAACATATAAAGTACAGACAACAATAACAGTGAACAATAATAACGATAAACTACAGTAAAAATGCTGTAAAAATACAGTTAAAATAAAAGTAGTGTCTAAAAAAATAAATCAATGTGCCATAAAAAATGTAAAATACTAAAAACAAGAATATATTTGCTTTGAGATTTCTATTGACATTAAGAAATGTTTAAAACCCCTCACAATAAATTAAGGTGGACAACTTCAGTTCCTGCTGAAAGGTGTTCCAGGTTGCAGGAGCAGACTAACCTGGAATATAAATAAGTGCATCAGTAAGCGTGTGTCACGGTCCTTCGCTATACATCAGTCTGTGCCGTGGTAGGCAGCAACTTAGGCAGATTACCATAGTATTTTACCTTAATTGCAGATGGAGTTTTCCTTCATTTGATACACAACACATGTGTAATATGTGTAATATGTTTTGTCCTAGTGTAGTACTATAAATTTATTGAAAAGTGCTTTGTACAATTACATGACTGTTGATCAATCTGTTTAATGATTATCATATGTCTGGTCTTCTTATTTGCTAAGTTTTTGGTTTGTCTTTGTTTTGTTTTTTTACCTAACAGGAATTTGACATCCTGAGCAAGCACACTGTGTTTGTGACAGATAATGGCTCAAACATGATCGCTGCTTTCAAGGATTATGTGCGGCTCTCCATAATATCAACTTGATGTTAAAACACGTATTTGACCACTTGGATGAGGACAACCCAGTACACAGCAGCGTCATCAAGCTGTTTAAGGACGCAAAGACCCTGGTCACACATTTCAAAAGGGCAGGGTAAGATACATAAAATCTTGTCATCTCTGCCTGGTGAGGCTGCTTAAATAATCATAAAATATGATAAGTGAAATAAATAAAGAAAAATTGAGGTACTGTAATTTATAACTGCAAAGGTCACATTTTCTTGACTTAGTTTCAGTTGTAAAGCTCTTCTTTTTAATAAAATATTTTTTCCAAAAGAAAGGCCAACAAATTGCAATTTTTATAGTCTCTGTAACCCTATTTTAACTTGTGCACGGTCTTCTTTCAATTTTAGGTTACAAAAAGCACTGGACCAGTCACTGAAGCTGTGGAGACGAGGTGGAACACCAGACCTGCCATGCTCCAGTCAATAAATGATGCTCTCAAGTCTGGTAAGCTGCACGACATCCTGCTTCGCAGAAGCGAGCTCCGTTACGTCAACAACATAGACTGTGACCTTCTTGAGGACGTCATCCAGCTCCTGAAACCTTTTGATGAGGCTACCAGGCACCTCTCCATCCATCAGGCACCTACTCTTCACCTCGTCCTCCCAACCAAGGCAACCCTGCTGCAGGGTTTGTTGATCCAGGATGGAGATAGTGCAATTGTGAAAGAGGTAATTTAATACTTTGTTTATTTTTATTGTTTAGTTTGATCATTCAAGTAGCTAACAGGAGTTTGGCCCTATTCAGTAACAGTGATAAAGGCAAGAACAGAACTGAGTCTGATGTTTTCCAAAAGAAACATTGTACAAGTTAAATTTGAAATAAATTTAAAACTCCTCGACGCCTAAAATAAAGCACAGTGCCTGTCCGCCTGAGAATTTTTTATGTCCCGTAATAATGATGTTGCATACATCATTATCATATCACTGCATGTGTCATCATGTGGTTTCACTCCTCCTCTAGCTGAAAGAGAAGTTGGCCCAGGCAGTGGAGTTGAAATTCAAAATCCACCTGTACCATAAGCTAGCCACAGCTCTCTCTCCTAGCCTGAGGAGTTTCTTGAGGAAAACGCTCTCCGGTCAGGAGTATGAGGAGGTCATCAACACCCTGGCAGCACTCACAGAAACAGCAGGGACAGAGGAGAGAGCGAGAAGCCTTGAGAAGAAACAGGGTGAGTAAAACTAGCATCAACAGCACTCACAGCAATTCTAAAATGTAACAACATTTCTTCCTATCATTTATTTAGAGGCATTCATTCACACACACGTCTGTATAATCTAATAGGTAATGTCCAATATAGGTAATGTTCTATAAGAATCTCTTTTTTTTTTCTCTCCATAGGTCCACCCCGAGAGGCAGTTCCCAGTCCCACAGAGGTGCACGACTTCTTTTCCTTTTGTGTTGAAAAGCAGCAACAGGAGGGGACAGTGGTGGTATTTCAGAGTCATGGGGCCGCCAGTTCGTGGTAGAGTACATAAGACAGGCTTCCAGTCTCTGCTCAACTTCTGGCATGAGAGGTCTGATGGGCTAGTGCCAGTTGCCAGGAGGCTGCTAGCAATCCCAGCAACAAGCACTCCTTCTGAGCGTAGTTTCAGTGTTGCTGGGAGACTGATTGAGGAGAGGCGTTCCACCCTCAATCCAGAAAATGTAGATGAACTTTTGTTCCTACATAGCAATTTATAATGACAACTATTCATATGTGCTGAAGAGTGGAAAAGTAGACTGATATGCACGGTGGCTGACAGACACACAGCAAACAGTTAGAACGCGCTGCAAACACAGGAATGAATCAAATTCCAAAACAAAAAAACAAATGCAACAGAAAAAAAAATCTGCAGTCACAGAAAATAGATGACACACAATCAAAAAAAAAAAATGCAAAGGAAAAATGCTTCAAATACAAATAACACCAAAACAACTGCTGGTCTGGTCAACAGAACCCTGCAAATACATTACAGCTGAGTGGCAACTGGCCCAAAGTTGGCTTATTTTATGAGTTTAATGTGCACTGAGTAGAGTACTTTTCAGCATTTTCCTTTGCATTCGTTTTTTGGGTTGTATGTTTTATTTTCTGTAATTGCAGGTTTTTTTCTTTCGCTGCATTTTTCTGTTGCATTTGTTTTGTTTTTGTTGTTGTTTTAGAGTTTGCATCATTTATGCGTTTGCAATGCTTTTTAACTGTTAGCTGTGTGTGCAGTAGCTGACTGTTTGCAGCATGTTAGCAGTTTACATTTGTTGGCCACTGTAGTATTACTGTGTGTGTAGTTGTTTGCAGCACATTTGCACCAGTCAACCACCATATATATATATGGCAGTTGTATTTTTATTTAGTATTTGCATTATATGCACATTTTTTTTCCTTTTTCAAAAACTCAGGTACAATATGAATGTAATGCCTTTATGCAGTTTTGTTCATTGATGACAGTTTGTTTGGTGCAATTTTTTTGTTTAGTTTTTTATTTAAGCAATTTAAACCATGACAGGAACGTTACTGTCTAAAGGGAAGGAAACAATTGCTCAATAAATTAGTAAAAGCAACTTCTATTTGTTCTGTTTGGGTTCTTTCATCTAAGGTAGACATGGTGTGACCCATGTACTGGTTTTCATTTTTTGTTTTTACTGTAACTGACCTTCAAAAAAGCCAGAAACAGGGACTCAGCAGCTAATCCTCTGTAGAAAAACTATAAGGACTACAGGCCATGGATTTGTTTTGTGACCTTTAGTCAAGGTTTTTGTTTGAATTAAGGCAATAAATGCCTCCATATTTCACCACAGATTAACTCTTCCTGTCATATCTTTTGAAATCAAACTGCAGAACACAAAGTAATTTAAAAAGGAATGGTTAGAAAATCAATTCAAATTCAATGCATTTCTTAAAAATTAAATGAAGAGGAAAAAAAAACAGGAGCAGGACAGGAGTGGGAGTGATTCTGACCAGGAGCAGGACAGGAGCAGGAGTCATGTTACCAGGAGCAGGACAGGACAGGATTAATTTTTTTACTCTGGACCAGGATTGGGACAGGACAGGATTTTTTTCTGTTGGACCAGGACAGGACAGGAGTGAAAATCTACTCCTGTGTCATCCTCTAATAGAGACAAACGAGACAAACAACCATTCACTCTCTCACTCTCACCTAGGGACAATTTAG
>NC_056512.1:46961201-46962467 GCF_014905685.2 Nematolebias whitei | reverse complement strand
CCCCCCCCACACACACAGCACCCCCACCGCAAATGCCACACAGGAAGACCAGCCAGTGCCCCAATGAGGCAAAGCCACGCCCCCAACCGCCGCCCTACACCACCAATGACCACACGTAGACTACCATAGCCGACCCCCCGCCGAAAGCCGGCAGCCACCCCAGTCAAAGTGCCGGCCATCGCAACCAGGAACCTAGATTAAAAGAATCGGAACAGCCCAGGAGGAACCGAAGCACCGGCCCCATCACTGACCGCCCCCAAGGCCCAAAGCCCACCCACAGCCCAGACCCCAACAATGCGCCCCCCCCCCCCATCCCCGACCCCTAGTGTCACACGGAGAAAGGAGGTGTTTGTGAAAGGGGGAAAAAAATAAAAAATAAAAAAATCTATATATGCATAAATAAATTATGAACAGACCCACTTCCTCCTCCTCCCACTCGAATATGGTGTTGATCCATGTTGTTATACAGTGCATTTAAAATGGGGGGATGAGGTGGCGACCGGCACAGACCCACCTCTTGCCCAGAGAGCAAGCGGCGCCCATTCACCCCTCATCTCCACCCAGAACCCTAAATGTCTACATGCTACATATGAGAGTGGGCACAGGTCCGGGGAGGTGGAAATGGTAGTACATCCCACCACCTAAGTGCGATCATGTGCTCACTCCATGTGTCGTGAGAGTGTTATAAGTGAGTGTCTAAGTTGTATATTAAAATTAGGGCCCAGGACCCCACCAGCCACGGAGATGGATGATTCTCCCCGTAGCTCAGTAGTGCACCTTAACCCCAAAACCCTGTTTGAATGGTGGTGTGGTGGAGTGGGCGGAGGAGTACGTCGGGATGGGGAGGTGAACTGAGGTGGCAATGCCCCCCCAGGGGACCAGCTCCCCCACTGACCCCAATAGGCTCCCCCACTCTCCGAGATCCACCAGGGGACAAAGGCTCTAACAGAGATACCTAGGAGGAGGTGGCAGCCGCACCACCAGGGATCCAGGCCACGGACCGGCACATAGCCCCCGAGGACCAACCAGAAGCAGGGCCAGCAACCCAGACCCATCCCGAAACCGTCCAGACGCCCCAACCCGATTCCCAGCCCAACACCCAGCCCCCCAACCAGAGAGGCCACCAAACCCCAACTGGGACAATCAGCCAGGAGTGCCCAAACAGTCAGAGATAGAGCACCACAGCGACCAAGAGCGCCCCCCCCACCCCAAAAAAGCAAAAGACCAGTCCACCCATAACAACACCCACAGCGAGAGCGCCCCATG
>NC_056512.1:46952948-46961101 GCF_014905685.2 Nematolebias whitei | reverse complement strand
CAAACAACCATTCACTCTCTCACTCTCACCTAGGGACAATTTAGAGTCACCAATCAGTCTAACATGCAGGTCTGTGGGAGGGAACCCGAGTACTCAGAGAAAACCCACGCAGCAGAGAGAACATGCAGATTCCACCTAGCAAGGTCCCCAGCCGGGGGAGGGGGGGGGGGGGGGGGCCGTGTCACTGTGACACCTCCTAATCTTTTGACAGGGTGGAGGGTTTTTTTTTTTTTTTGCACCATTATCATTTTGTCAGGGTGCGTTCGGCAACTGTTTACTAAAATCCAACAACTCTCAGGCTGACTAATAATAAAGTTATGAACAAATCTGTCTGTCTTGTCGTTTGGGGAGCCATCCTTGAACCGTGTCACTGTGACACCTCCTCAGCTGGTGACACTCTGGACGCTTGTCACCCACAGCACGCATGCAATAGAGAATAAACTCAAAGCGAGAGCATTACCTGGCCCTCTTCCTCTTTTACTTTAACAATTTTTTTTTTTTGTCAAATCACAATTTTTGTGTTTTTTTTATACAGAAGTAATGTTTAATAAATATTTGGACTCTATTCTTTGCTAACAAGTCCTCCTCTCTGGAAGCATTTCACCCACAGCACACATGCAACAAAGAGTATAAACTCAAAGCGAGCTTGACACCTGCCCCCTCTTTCCTCTTTCGCGTTGACAATTTTTTTTTTAGTTTTATCGATTGTCAAAGCACAAGTTTGATGTATTTTTTAATTTGTTATAAAAACAGATGTTTAACAAATTTTAAGACTCTATTCTTTGCTAACGAAATATATTTTGTCATTAAACAACTTGTCAGGTTCTCCTGTGAGTGCGTTCCCCTGGACCCCCAATTTACTGGTCGATCTACATTCCTACCCTCATCTATGGTCATGAGCTTAAATGAGTTTTCTCCGCAGGGTGTCTGGGCTCTCCTTTAGAGATAGGGTGAGAAGCTTGGTCATCCTGGAGGGACTCAGAGTAAAGCCGCTGCTTCTCCACATCGAGAGGAGCCAGTTGAAGTGGCTCGGGCATCTGGCTAGGATGCCTCCTGGACGCCTCCCTGGTGAGGTGTTCCAAACACATACCATTGGGAGGAGACCCAAAGAAAGACCCAGGACACGCAGGAGGGACTATGTTCCTCGGCTGGCCTGGGAACGCCTCGGGATTCCCCCGGAGGAGCTGGCTCAAGTGGCTGGGGAGAGGGAAGTCTGGGCCTCCCTACTTAAGCTGCTACCCCCATGGCCCGACCCCGGAGAAGTGGAAGAAAATGGATGGCTGGATGGAAGTTTTTATTGCATCCAACCTGCAGGATTCTTCTCAGCTCAAGTAAAACTGTTACAGATGGAATAAATTTTAATTTATTAATGGACATGAGGCAGGCAGTGCAGTGGCACAGTTGGTAAAGCTGCCACCTCTCAGGGAGCAGGTTGCCCCGGTTCAAATCTTTTAACACTGTATGATCTGTGCTGAACCTGTCTGTATAATACTGTGTAGCCATTAAGCTATTATATTCTGCTATTCCTATCTATATTTTTATTTTACTTTGTTTTATGTTTAGCTGTGTGCGTTGTTTGATTTCTACTGTACAACACTTTGGTTGGCCTTGTTCCTGTTTTAAGTGATCTATAAATAAAATGGTATGGTATGGTAAATCCCTTCCGGCTGGGGACCTTCCTGGGTGGAATCTGCATGTTCTCTCTGCTGCATGGGTTTTCTCTGAGTACTCGGGTTCCCTCCCACAGACCTGCATGTTAGACTGATTGGTGACTCTAAATTGTCCCTAGGTGAGAGTGAGAGAGTGAATGGTTGTTTGTCTTGTTTGTCTCTATGTGGCCCTGTGATGGACTTGTGACCCGTCCAGGGTGTACCCCGCCCCTCGCACAGTGATTGCTGGACATGGACACCAGTGACACCCCCCGCCCCGACTTACTGCTGACTTACTGCCAGCAGTAAGTCGGAATGAGCCCGACTTACTGCTGGCAATGCGGACCAAGCTCTGACACTGGACCTAACAGCCCGTATCAAAGGACCTGGTACCCCATACTCCCAGAGTACCCCCCACAGGATTCCCCAAGGGACGCGGTCGAACGCCTTCTCCAAGTCCACAAATCACATGTAGACTGGTTGGGCAAACTCCCATGCACCCTCCAGGACCCTACTGAGGGTGTAGAGCTGGTCCATTGTTCCACGACCAGGACGAAAACCGCACTGCTCCTCCTGAATCCAAGGTTCCACTATCCGACAGACCCTCCTCTCCAGAACCCCCGAATAGACCTTACCAGGGAGGGTTAAGAGCATGATCCCCCTGTAGTTGGAACACACTCTACGGTCCCCCTTTTTGAATAGGGGGACCACCACCCCAGTCTGCCAATCCTGGGGAACTTCCCCCGATGTCCACGCAATATTGCAGAGTTGTGTAAGCCAACGCAACCCCACAACATCTAGAGCCTTAAGGAACTCCAGGCGAATCTCATCCACCTCTGGGGCCCTGCCACCAACGAGCCCGACCCAAAGTCCCCAGGCTTAACTTCCTCAGTGGAAGACTTGCTGGTGTGATTGAGGAGGTCTTCAAAGTATTCTGCTCACCGGCCCACGACATCCTGAGTTGAGGTCAGCAGCACACCACCCCAACTATAAACAGCGTTGGTGGTGTACTGAGGGTACTGTATCAAGGGTTGCCGCCGCAACAGGCATGACAACCTTGCGGCCACAGCTGTGGTAAGCTGCCTCGACAATAGAGGCACGGAACATGGCCCACTCGGACTCAATGTCCCCTACCTCCCCCGGAACGTGTTCAAAGTTCTCCCAGAGGTGGGAGTTAAAGCTCCGTCTCACGGGAGACTATGCCAGACGTTCCCAGCAGACCGTCACAATATGTTTGGGCTTGCCAGTTCTGACTACATCCTCCCCCACCATCAGAGCCAACTCACCACCAGGTAGTGGTCGGTGGACAGCTCCGCCCCTCTCTTCACCCGAGTGTCCAAGACATGTGGCCGCAGATCAGATGAGACAACAACAAAGTCTATCATCGAACTGCGACCTAGGGTGTCTTGGTGCCAAGAGCACATGTGGACATCCTTATGCTTGAACATGGTGTTTGTTATGGACAATCCATGACGAGCACAGAAGTCCAACAATAGAACACCACTCGGGTTCAGATCAGGGGGGCCATTCCTCCCATCAGCACCCCTCCAGGTCTCACTGTCATTGCCCACATGAGTGTTGAAGTCCCCCAGCAGAACAAGGGAGTTCCCAGGATGTGCACTCTCCAGTACCTCCTCCAATGACTCCAAAAAGGGTGGTTAATCTGAACTGCCATTTGGTGCATAAACACAAACAACAGTTAGAATCCCCACATTTAGGCACAGGGAAGCTACCCTCTCGTTCACCAGGGTAAACTCCAATGTACAGGCACCAAGATGAGGAGCAACAAGTATGCCCACTCCTGCTCGGCGCTTCTCACCAGGGGCAATTTTAGAGTGGAAGAGTGTCCAACCTCTCTCAAGGAAACTGGTTTCAGAGCCATGTGTTGAGGTGAGTCTGACTATTTCTAGTTGGAACCTCTCAACCTCACACACCAGCTCAGACTCCTTTCCCACCAGTGAGGTGACATTCCATGTCCCAATAGCCAGCTTCTGTAGCCAAGCATCAGACCGCCAGGGTCGCTGCCCTTGGCCACCACGCATCCCACATTGCACCCGACCCCTTTGGCCCCTCTCACAGGTATTGAGCCCATGGGTCTTCGGGCTGTGCCCGGCCGAGCTCCATGGGAAAATGCCTGGCCACCAGGCGCTCGCCAGTGTGCCCCACCTCCAGGCCCGGCTCCAGAGTGGGGCCCCAGTGACCCACGGCCGGGCGAGGGAACATTGAGTCCATTTATTTCGCTCATCATAGGGGTGTTTGGGCTGCACTTTGTCTGGTCCCTCACCTAGGACCTGTCTGCCTTGGGTGACCCAACTAGGGGCTTCACCTGATAGCATAGCTCCTAGGATCACTAGGACACTCAAACCCCTCCACCACAGTGAGGTGGCAGCCCAGGGAGGAGGCAATAAAAACTTGTTTTGACAACAATAATTCACTTTGTTTTTCCAGATTTCTTAACATGTTCAGCAGGATGTTTCACTTCTGTACACACACTGTAAATATCATCCACCATGATCAGAACCGGACCGTTCACATATTGATTCTGAGACACAAAAAGACTACAAACCAGGATTCTACTCCAACAAGGCAAAAAAGCCACAAGACCTAAAGCATCAGTGGTTACAACATTTATGTTACGCTCTCAGGACATTATTACCTGCAGTGTTCCCTCAGTACGGACTGAACTTGGCAAAAGGACCTTCTCCTACTCCGCTCCTGTTTCCTGGAATATCTTACAAAAAGACCTGAAGCTCTCAATATTGACCTCTCTTAAATGGCTTTAAAAATCTGTTGGACTCCTGGCAAGGACCAATGCAGACATATTCCTGGTTTTAGTTTTCTACATTCGCATTAGAATCTAGCTGTTTTTGTTACTCTTTTTGCCATCTTAATTTGTTAAAAAAAACGATATGCCTTTTTTTATAACTGTCTATTGTTGTCGCTGTTGTCCATTGTTGTTATCATTCTTTGTTGAAATCAAGTCTCTCTTGTAAATGAGTCTTCGAGGCTCAATGGGATTTACCTGTCTAAATAAAGGTTGAATGAAAAAAAATCATGAGCCTGTGAGCCAGGCTAACAAAGAGCCTCAGGAGGGAGGGGAGGGTGATCTGCATGCGAGTTCAGCTGCATCGACAGGACTTCTGATTTTTACCAGTTGTCGTCAAAAATCATCACAAAATACTAACATTGAATAAGTAGAGCTGATGTTTTGTTGTTTTTAACACACCTTCATTCACAACAACCAGTAGACATGCCCATTTGACCGCTGACCTTCCATTTCCTGTTTTTGTGCAAACTGAATCTTAAAGTGTTTGATGTTTTGGTAAAGTCAAATGGTCTGAAGAACTTTCAGACTGGTCAGAAGCATTTCTGGTATTTCTGTCACATTTTGTGGTTCATTTTGAACCGCATTCAGCATCAGCAGCGTTGATCTGCAGATAAAATGTCACAGAAACAGTTGTGTGTTCGGGTTAGATGTGTACCATGAACAGTTTGTTCTGTAAACGGATCAAGCTGATCAACACAAGACAGAAAGTATCTATTTTGTGCATTCCTCATTAAACCATAGGTTTCGCTCAGATAAAACTTGAGAATTGTTTGAAGGTCAGAAACGGTGGATTTGTAAAGATTTAACTTTGGTTTGAAAAACTCTTAACGGTTTTACTCCCTCCCTCCAGATACGCACCCCCAGAAACACTCCAGCCACGCCGCCCAACTTCCCTGACGCCATCACCATGTTCTCCAAGCTGTGTGCTTCAGACTGTGGCCCGGGGGCCGCCCCATCCCAGGCCTGTGTGACGTGTTCACCCCCACCCGCCTCCTACACCTCTGGCTTCACCGCTCCGCGTACATAATTTCGCTCCACCACATGAGGTGAGAATGACAATAAAGAAACTCTGACTCTGACTCTTTTGGGCCTCCTCGCCACCCAACCACCAGGCAGTATGGCTACCCCCGTCCTCACCCATGAGCCCCCACTTGCACCACGCTTACCACCTCCCACAGACTCCCATGTGGCCCCCCATCTCTCAGCCCAGCGGCACCCAGCAGCCACCTGTGGTGTCAGCAATGCACAGTCAGAAATGAGAAGAGGTGGAGCCTTATTCAAATGGAGAACAAACAGAAAAGAGCTGCTGCTTGTCCTTTGATGGTTCTGACCCACCTCTGACTTGGGAGGTGGTGGTGGGGGGGGGGTCAAACTTCTTCACTGATGCAGCCGAGTAACAGGGCACTTTATGGGGACAGCGGCCATCTTCTCCTGGTTTCTTTGTTTTTAAACTTTGATGGGTGTCAGAAATGATGGGACAGGAAGTCCAAGGGTCTTCTGTAGGTCTAGGCCCTCGGGGACGTTTACAGTCTGGTTTTTATCAGTTTGGTGGTGGCGTTCTGCCTGAAAATCACTGAATCTTTTCTAGTTTTGTGTTAATCTCCTGATTTTAAATTGTATTTAAATGTTACACAAAATACATTGGCTCGTGTTTGACCTTTGAGGTGAACATCTCAGAAAGGATGGAGTCGGGTCTGAGAGCAGAAGATGGCCACTGGTGAATTTTTAGGTTTGTGAGTTTGCAAGACAAATTTATTAATATTTTATGTATCCTGGAATAAAGGACATCTGACTAACTTCTCACGTTGGCCTTCACTTATTACGCTGTTCTACTAAATGTTGTTTGTGATGCATTAAAACTGCTATTACGTTTTTCACCTGATGTCGCCACTAATTTACAGGTGCAATGCTTTTTGGGTGATGACATCCAGAGGCTGCAGTGGGGACTAAACGTTGTGTTTGACAATACATATAGTTATAATTTATCAGTCTGTCATTCATACATGGGTGGAAATAATCAAATATCAGCTTCTGGTGCTAACAGCCAAAAGCTGAAGCACTGCCCATGAACTTCTGTCTGTCCTCCATCTGTGGGTCAGGATTAGACTGCTGTGTGATTAATGTGTGCTGCTGAATGTTGCGCCTTGGACCGGATGGATCAAACTCTGGCTCTACATCAGATTCAGAACCGGCATGACCCAAACTAGATGAGAGGCAGATGATGGACACACACAGCGACAAGTGGACCCTCTGGATCCATACCAAGTAAGAAACAGAATAGCTACGATGATGATGATATCATGTTACGTACTCTCCGATTGGCTGAAAGCATGTGACTTAACACCTGTCAAATCACTCCAACCCTTCCACCTGAATGAATGTTGTTTGGGCTGGAACAATTCAAAAGCATCAGTTGAACATATTGTAATGTTTATTGCAAATGTTGGGGACGGTTCAACACCAGCCATCCCTGAACAATTCATCCACTTTTAGTTTACAATCCTAAAATGCATAGAAGGGTCTAAACAAAGGCATGCAGAAAATCACTGAAGCCTCATGTTCATTTAGTTTGGAGTTAGAGCAGAAAAAACGACAAAGATTCAAAATGAACTTTTATTGATCATAAAAACAAACAAATCTTGAGTGTCTTTCAGAATGATTCAAGTATAAAAATCAACGTCTGGCTGACTTCCCTTTTTATTGGGGGTTAAACACCCTGAAGGCCCAACGAGCAATAAATGATCAAACGTACTTTACAAAGTGACAAACATGAAACTGGAACATCGACGTGTTTTCAGAGGCGTCTTCAGCTGATTTCACTTCACATCTGCTAAATCTGACCCAAACAAGACAAAAGTCCAACAGCTAAGATTGTCCACAGTCTCAGAGGAAGTTGTTCCACCAGAGAGCGTTTATGAGATCACCCAACAGAACCGACAGCTTTATATTAATACAATGTTAAGAACCACAGAACTCTGCTGTTCCTGAACAAACCAGAAGTTTGGATTTGGACTTCGGCTGCTTGTTATCCTCAAAGCTGAACATTTTCTAAAGAATGTGATTTATTTATTTCAAGTTTTTGAACATTTTTAAGACCACTTTAAATTATTTTTAAAATGGCTGCTTGAAAGCAAAACAAAGCAGAAGGCTTCGATCAGGATGTCTCCAAACTCTGAATGTCTGAATAATGGAAGAGTCCACTTCAAAGATGTTTAAAGGACATAAAATGCAGAAAGTCTTTGGAGACAAGAAGCCAGATCAACTGCGGAACTAGGGATGGGTCAGGCTTTATTGCTGAAGATTAAACCTCGACATATCCCTGAAACAAGAACACCTTGACATTACCATCACATGAAGTTGCAGCTCAATCATATGGTCCTCTGAGACAAAAACTGATCAGGAAGAGGAAGGAGCTGGACACAAACCACCGCAACAGAGTCCCACACATGAAGTCCGCGGAGGTCCTCCAGCTGTGGAAGACCAAGGTCCTCCAGGTGTAAAAGACCAAAAATCCTCCAGCTGTGAGAGACAAAAGTCCTACAGCTATGAGAGACCAATGTCCTCCAGCTGTGGAAGACCAAATGCCCCCAGCTATGGAAGACCAAGGTCCTCCAACTGTGAGAGAACAATGTCCTCCAGCTGTGAGAGACCAATGTCCTCCAGCTGTGAGAGACCTG
>NC_056512.1:46952768-46952938 GCF_014905685.2 Nematolebias whitei | reverse complement strand
GTCCTCCAGCTGTGAGAGACCAATGTCCTCCAGCTGTGAGAGACCTGTCTCTTCCAGCTGTGGAAGACCAAGGTCCTCCAGCTGTGACAGACCAAAGTCCTCCAACTGTGAGGGACCAAAGTTCTCCATCTGTGAGAGATCAAAGTCCTCCAACTGTGAGAGATCAAAGT
>NC_056512.1:46948646-46952758 GCF_014905685.2 Nematolebias whitei | reverse complement strand
TCCAACTGTGAGAGACCTAGGTCCTCCAGCTGTGAGAGACAAATATCATCCAGCTGTGGAAGACCAAATTCCTCCAGCTGTGAGAGACCAAAGTCTTCCAGCTGTGGAAGACCAAAGTCCTCCAGCTGTGGAAGACCAAAGTCCTCCAGCTGTGGAAGACAAAAGTCCTCCAGCTGTGGAAGACCAAAGTCCTCCAGCTGTGGAAGTCCAAAGTTCTCCAGCTGTGGACGACCAATGTCCTCCAGCAGTGAGAGATCAAGGTCCTCCAGCTGTGAGAGACCTGTCTCCTCTAGCTGTGAGAGACCAAGGTCATCCAGCTGTGGAAGACCAAAGTCCTCCAGCTGTGGAAGTCCAAAGTTCTCCAGCTGTGGAAGACCAATGTCTTCTAGGTGTGAGAGATTAAGGTCCTCCAGCTGTGAGAGACCTATCTCCTCCAGCTGTGAGAGACTAAGGTCCTCCAGCTATGAGATTAATGTCCTCCAAGTGTAAGACCAAAGTCCTCCAGCTGTGACAGACCTGTCTCCTGTAGCTATGAGACCAATGCCCTGAAGGTGTGAGAGACCAAGGTCATCCAGCTATCAAAGTCCTCCAGCTGTGAGAGACCAAAGTTTTTCAGCTGTGAGAGACAAAAAACATCCAGCTGTGAAAGACAAAAATCCTCCGGCTGTAAGACCAATGTCCTCCAGCTGTGGAAAACCAAGGTCCTCCAGCAGTGACAGCCCAAGCTCCTCCAGCTGTGAGAGACCTGTCTCCTCTAGCTGTGAGAGACTAAGGTCCTCCAGCTGTGAGAGACCTGTCTCCTCTAGCTGTGAGAGACCAAAGTCATCCAGCTGTGAGAGACCAAAGTCCTCCAGCTGTTTGAGACCAAGTCTTTGAGCTGTGAGAGACCTGTCTCTTCTAGCTATGAGAGACCAAAGTCCTCAAGCAGTGAGGGACTTGTCTCCTCTAGCTGTGAGAGACCAAAGTCATCCAGCTGTGAGAAACCTGTTTCCTTTAGTTGTGAGAGACCAATGTCCCAACTGTGAGAGACAAAGGTCCCAGCTGTGAGAGACCAAGGTCTTCCAGCTGTGAGAGACCAAAGTATTCCAGCTGTGAGAGACCTGTCTCTTATAGCTGTAAGAGCAATGTCCTTGAGCTGTGAAAGACCAAATTTCTCCAGCTGTGAGAGACCAAAGTCCTCCAGCTGTGGAAGTCCTGTCTCCCCTGTCTGTGAGACCCAAGTCCTCCAGCTGTGAGACCAAAATTGTCTAGCTGTGAGACCAAAGTCATCCAGCTGTGAAAGACATGTCTCCTCCAGCTGTGGGAGACCAAAGTCCTCCAGCTGTGGAGACCTGTCTCCTTCAGCTGCGAGAGACCTGTCTCTTCTAGCTTTGAGAGACCAGTCATTCAGCTGTGAGAGACCTGTCTCCTCTAGCTGTGAGAGACCAAGGTCCTCCAGCTGTGAGAGATCAAGGTCCTCCAGCAGTGAGAGACCTATCTCCTACAGTTGTGAGAGACCAAAGTCCTCCAGTTTAGAGACCTGTCTCCTCTAGCTGTGAGAGACCAAGGTCATCCAGCTGTGGAAGACCAAATTCCTCCAGCTGTGAGAGACCAAAGTCTTCCAGCTGTGGAAGACCAAAGTCCTTCAGCTGTGGAAGACCAAAGTCTTCCAGCTGAGAAAGTCCAAAGTTCTCCAGCTGTGGAAGACCAATGTCCTCCAGCTGTGAGAGATTAAGGTCCTCCAGCTGTGAGAGACTAAGGTCCTCCAGCTGTGAGATGAATGTCCTCCAAGTGTAAGACCAAAGTCCTCCCGCTGTGACATACCTGCCTCCTCTAGCTATGAGACCAATGCCCTGCAGGTGTGAGAGACCAAGGTCATCCAGCTATCAAAGTCCTCCAGCTGTGAAAGACCAAAGTTTTTCAGCTGTGAGAGACGAAAGCCCTCCAGCTGTGAAAGACAAAAATCCTCCAGCTGTAAGACCACAGTTCTCCAGCTGTGAGAGACCTGTCTGCTCTAGCTGTGAGAGACCAAAGTCATCCAGCTGTGAGAGACATGTCTCGTTTAGCTGTGAGAGACCAAGGTACCAGCTGTGAGAGACCAAGGTTCTCCAGCTGTGAGAGACCAAAGTCTTCCAGCTGTGAGAGTCCTGTCTCTTCCAGCTATGAGATACCAAAGTACTCAAGCTGTGAGAGACCTGTCTCCTCTAGCTGTGAGAGACCAAAGTCATCCAGCTGTGAGAGACCTGTCTCATTTAGCTGTGAGAGACCAAGGTACCAGCTGTGAGAGACCAAGGTTCTCCAGCTGTGAGAGACCAAAGTCTTCCAGCTGTGAGAGTCCTGTCTCTTCCAGCTATGAGATACCAAAGTCCTCAATCTGTGAGAGACCTGTCTCCTCTAGCTGTAAGAGACCAAAATCATCCAGCTGTGAGAGACCAGTCTCATTTAGCTGTGAGAGACCAAGGTACCAGCAGTGAGAGATCCATCTCTTCCAGCTATGAGACCAAAGTCATCCAGCTGTGAGAAACCTGTCTCCTCTAGCTGTGAGAGACCAAGGTCCCAGCTGTGAGAGACCAAGGTCCTCCAGTTGTAAGAGACCAAAGTCTTCCAGCTGTGAGAGATCTGTCTATTCCAGCTATGAGACCAAAGTCATCCAGCTGTGAGAGACCTGTCTCCTTTAGCTGTGAGAGACCAATGTCCTCCAGCTATGAGAGACCTGTCTCTTCTAGCTGTAAGAGACCAATGTCCTCGAGCTGTGAAAGACCAAAGTTCTCCAGCTGTGAGAGACCAAAGTCCTCCAGCTGTGGAAGTCCTGTCTCCCCTATCTGTGAGACCAAATTCCTCCAGCTGTGAGAGACCAAAATCCTCTAGCTGTGAGACAAAAGTGCTCCAGCTGTGAAAGACCTGTCTCCTCCAGCTGTTGGAGACCAAACTCCTCCAACTGTGGGAGACCTGTCTCCTCCAGCTCTTCCTTGCCTGTCCTCCTTCAGATGCTGCCATAGACCGAGTCCTGTCTCACGGACTCTGCAATCAGCTCGACTTTGAAAAAGGAGATGGAGCCCAGGAATCCGAGGATGACGAGGATGAGCAGCTGCCATTGAAGCAGCAGGTAGTTGCTGTAGAAGAAGGCCACAGCAGCCATGATGGACTGTGGAGGAGACAACAACATGTCAGTCAGACTCTGAGTTACACTGAGGTTCTCTATAACGTCTTCCTGACGTGGTCACCTGGATGAACTTGAAGACGGCAAAGGCGGGAGCACTGTTGTCCCGGAACAGATAGCCGATGATGCTGAGGAGCTGCGTGTTGAAGCAGCTGTCTCCAAGACCAAGCAGGAAGCTGCAGAATAAAGCCACGCCCACACTGAGACAGAACACAGGACAAGTTAGTCAAAAAGAAGACAAGGCCACGCCCACACTGAGACAGTACACAGGACAAGTCCATAAAAAAGAAGACAAAGCCAAGACCACAATGTGAACAATTCAATTTAATTCAGTTTATTTATATAGCACCAAATCACAACAAAGTTGTCTCAGGGCACTTTACAAGAACATTCACATACATAGAAAAGCCAATTAGTAAAGTTCTCTATCTAAGGAAGCAGAAGACGTGTTGAATCTTGGATTCATTGCAGTCTCCCATCCTGAGCAAACAATGGCAACAGTGGAAAGAAAAACTCCCTTTTTAAAGGAAGAAACCTCCAGCAGAACCAGGCTCAGGAAAAACGGCCATCTGCTTTGACCAGCTGGGTTTGAGAGGATAGAAGGAAAGACAAACGAACACAGAACGGTAGGTCCAGATATAGGTCCAGGTGTACCTGAAAGACAAAAAACACATGTTAAGGATAGAAAAAATAATTGAAAATACAAAACAGGTTGAGCAGAGTAAGTAAAGACAGTAGCAAAGTGAAAAAGTGTGGTCAGTTTGTCCTCCAGCAGTCTAAGCCTATAGCTATCACTTTCAACATCTACAAAAATATTAAAATCACCCATTATTATGACTTTATCAGTATTTAATAGTAAGTCAGTTAAGAATTCTGAGAATTCAGACAAAAACTGAGAGTAAGCGCCTGGTGGACGATATATAACAACTAGTAAAAGTGGCTTTTCTGATTTCCATTTTGGTTGAGAAAGACT
>NC_056512.1:46933332-46948246 GCF_014905685.2 Nematolebias whitei | reverse complement strand
AAAAAAAAAAAAAAAAAAAAAAAATATATATAACTAAAAACTGGTTTGGCATTAATCGATAATCCTGGCTGAAAAATAGAAGCTACTCCTCCACCTCTGCCAGTTGTTCTAGGAACAAGAAATTTTAAATAATTAACAGGAGTGGATTCGTTTATACTAACAATCAGCAATCTCAACCTCTTTAGGTTGAGAGTGAACTCTGGAGCGTCTTTGCAGCCACTGCTCCCTGGCTTCTTTTTCGGTTTTTCGTTTTTTTTTTTTAGTAATTTCATCATCTGAAGACTTTGCCTTTGTTATCTTTTTTCATTCAACCTTTATTTAGACAGGTTAATCCCACTGAGCCTCGAGGACTCTGAGTTGTTCACTCGTTAATTTAGCCTTCTGATTCAACAGCTGCTTCTGTTGTGTCATAACGAAGACTATCAGCCTACCTGCTGACATGTCCCCGGCAACTATTTGGGCCTATTATGTGTGGCTTGTACTAACCTGGATTGTCCTCTTCTTGGTCCATCACCCAACAACAGCAATACTCCAGTACTCTTGCCACTGAGATTTATAAGCTCAGTTTACATCTACATGGGCCACCACCACCAGCTCTGTTTCTACACCAAGACATCTTCTACCGGCCCCATCGGAAATACACTCACCTAAGCTCTTGCCGGATCTTCTGCTGTGATGGACCCAACTCCACTGGATCTATCTGGTCTACTGTTCTTCGTCCACCGAGGAGCACCGGTCGCTGCGCTGATCACAGGGTGTTGCCCCGCTTGGCTCGGTCAGCTAACACCGCCATCAATCACAATAAAACCATCAACTTCAGTCTCTTCAACTGTATCTCAGTATGGTACGGCAGCTGCACCCTGGCTGACAGGGAGAGGCTTCAGAGAGTAATCAAGACAGCATAAAGATAATTGGCTGCCCTCTCTCCTCCCTGATGGACATTTACACATCACGCTGCCTCAGCAGAGCAGAAAGCATAATCAAGGACTGTTCACACCCGGGTTTTGAACTGTTTGACTTGTTACCAGGGAAGCATCTGAACAAGAACAAACAGATTCAAGAACAGTTTTTTCCCCGAAAGCCATTATCACACTGAACTCACATATGCACTGATTTAATAATCTAACCTCACAAACCCCTGGACTTCTATTGTGCAATACTACTGACATTTCATACTCTCAATCACCTTACCTCTTAACTACTTCACTAATATCCATAATGTGCAATATAATTATGAAATACTTGTATTTTTTACTTTCATAGTGCTATTATATCTATATTGCATTACATTTTTATATTTTTAGTGTGTGTTTTTCTTAAGCATGTTTTTGCACTGAAAAAAAGGAGTGGCTCTTAATTTCATTGTACTTGCGTATAATGACAATAAAGGCATTCTGATTCTAATTCTGATTTATCATTTGGAGTTAATATTGCCCTTTCTAAATCTAACCCCCCACATAATATAACTTTTTGTAAAATTAAGGACATTAATTTGTATAATTTATCCTCTTGTAACAATAATCTTCCCAGTGTTGACCAGTCTTCTACCCCAGATGAACTGCTCTCACACTATAACAAATATCTTCATAACCTTCTAAATAATCTTGCTTAACTTAAAACCAGATCTGTTTCATTCACTCATAGTGCACCTTGGTTTACTTCCACCCTTAGACAGTTAAAAGCAAAAGGACGTCAACTTGAAAAACTTTATTGGAAAACTTGTCTCACTGTGCACAAAGACATGTATTCAAGTCACATTCTTCACTATACAGACTCCATTTCCACAGTCAAATCCATATATTATTCACGTTTAATTAGTTCAAATGAGGGTAATTCCAAGGCCCTCTTCTTCCTACTTGCAAATATTACAAAACCACTTGATTCACTTCCTCCTCATCTGTATTCCTGATTTTTGTAACACTTTGGTATCATTGTTCTCTTCAAAAATCACACATATCCACCAATAATTTCTACCCACTACAGATTTAATATCATCTGTTCCAGTTCCAGCTGCCGCTACTAATTCACTTCTGTATTTACTCTCCCCTCAATCAATGACATCTCCATTGATTCAAAAATCAAAATCTTCAACCTGTCAACTAGATCCCCTTCCAACTGTTCTTCTTAAAGCTACCCTTCCATCTCTGTCCCCTTTCATCACAGATATTATACATTCTTCCCTCACCACTGGTGATGTTCCCCTTGCTCTCAAAACAGCTGCTGTAACTCCAATACTCAAAAAACCTGGTTTAGATCCCAATAATCTCGATAATTTTCACCCTATTTCAAATCTTCCATTCATCTCCAAAATTCTTGAAAAAACAGTAGCTGCTAAACTTCATGCTCATTTGTCTTACAATAATTTATATGAACAATTTCAATCTGGTTTCAGTCCGCTCCACAGTATTGAAAAAGCACTCATTAAATGATGGCCAAACAGCACTCATTGATGGCCAAACGGGACTCCAGTCAGCCATCAGGTGAAAAGGAGGAACCCAGACCAGTGGTCATTCCATATGTTGAAGGAGTATCAGAGAAACTGAGATGTTTATTTTCTAAACACAATGTCCCAGTGGTTTTTAAACCCCAAAATACATTAAAGACTGGTTCATCCCAAAGATCCAGTCGCCAGGCACAAACAGAGTAATGTTGTGTATGCTGTTCAGGGTCAGGAGGGTGATCAGTCTTACATCGGGTAAACTAAACAGCCACTGGGCAAAAGGATGGACCAGCACAGAAGATCAACAACATCAGGCCAGGACTCTGAGGTCTACACTCATCTCCAGGCCAGAGGTCACTCTTTCAGAGATGAAGATGTTCACATCCTGGACAGAGAGGAACGATGGTTTGAGAGAGGAGTAAAGGAGGCCATCTTTGTGAAAATAAATTGTCCATCATTAAACGGGTGGAGGCCTCCGTGTTCAACTGTCCCCCTCTTACAATGCTGTGATTGCTAGTATCACTCAGCCCTCTGTGAACAGTAAACAGCTATCAGTGTGATAATGATCAATTGTTAGGCTGATGGTCCTTCTTGATCATGTGAGCAGATGGTTTTGGTTGTCAGCAGCAAAACTGGTTGATCCACTCTGAGAAGGTGCTATTTATAAGACTGAGCTGAATACAGCACCTCAGACTGAGGTAGTCTTTCAGATGAAAGAGGAAACATTTCTACATTTTTTGTTGTTTTGCTTTGTTTTGTTTTTTGAATGTCCAGAGGACCAGATTTAACTTTTTTAGATTTCTCTACCTGGATTATTGAGCATGCATCAGGAGAGTTTTTAAATCAGCGTGGTTGAAGTCCCCTGCCGCTATAAAAACACTGTCCGGGTGGGCTGTCAAACTATTGTTTATGTTGTCATATAACTGTCCCAGTGCTAGCATCTGGTGGGATGTACACAGCATATAAGTAAACAGCTGTGAACTCCCTTGGTAGATAGCACGGTCTACATTTGAGCAGCATAACCTCCACATCTGGGTTATACAGTTTGTCCATCATAGCGACGTTTGTACACCAGGAGTTGTTGATGTAAACACACAGACATTCGCCGATCTTCTTACCTGAGTCCACGGTTCTGTCGGCTCAGTATGCAGTGAAGCCGGTTACCTCAATAGCCGCATCTGGGATGGTGCTATCCACCCTGACTCCAACATCTTCTGTGCAGCCTTCACCACTCTCTGCAAAGCTTTTCTTTCTGCAGCTGTGCAGCCTCCATGCCACACATTGATGCTCGAGCACAGGATGCTCTCCACTGCACACCTGTAGAAGGAGGTGAGGACTGAGCTTCCCAGACCAGCTTGCCTCAGCCGTCTGAGGAAGTAGAGTCTCTGATGAGCTTTCTTCATCAGGCTAGTGGTGTTGTTGCTCCAGCTGAGGTTGTCATTCATGTGTACACCCAAGTACTTGTAGCTGGAGACCACTTCCACCGCAGATCCTCTTATGTTCAGGGGGGTGTAGGTGTTTTTGTTCCTTCTGAAGTCCACAATCATCTCCTTTGTCTTCTTCACATTGATGTGAAGGGTATTCTCTCTGCACCAGCCGATCGGGTATAGAAGAAAAATATGGTGGGAAGTTGCGGCTTGAACGAGCCCATATAACCCCCCCCCCCCCCCGCTGCCTCTCTTGTTTTTCCGTTCACAGCGTCTTCTTCTACGGTCTTCTGTTGCGGGGATCCCGGAAGGTGGTCTGACGAGCTCAGCTGGAATAGAGTACTCGACCGATAGCTGGTATGTCATTCCTGTGTTGAGCTAACAAGTTCAGCACGGCTGTACTGTAGTGCCAATGCATCAAAGATGTACAAGAAAATGCAAAGTATCATCCATATCGTGCAAAAATTGTGCCGGGTGTCAAACCTCCGGGTCGCTGCATCTATGCGCAGCACCGTCTTGGGAGGGTGTCCTTGTCCTTCTCGCTCCTGGGAGTTTCCAGACCTAAAGGCAGTGTTCCTGGCTTCACAAGGCCACGCCCACATAGACAGACCAAAGGACGTCATTCAAAAAAGATGACAAGGCCACACCCACACTGAGACAAAACACAGGACAAGTTCATCAACTTCATCTTCAGGTAGTTTCAAGCCTGAAGTGTTTTTTTAAATCTTCATCCTGAAAATGAATGCTTGTTGATTTTGGGTGTAAAGGAACAATTTTTTTTTTTTTAAACGTATATGGTCATTTGTTTTTCTTAATTTTTAGGTTGTTATTGAAAGAGCTGCTGCCTGGGTTCTTCTCCGGTTGGTGGCATAACAAAGAGAAAGACACAAACTCTGATTAAATGTCCACCTCAGTTCATGGACAAACTGTTGTCAGCAGCCAGTCCTTGACAGCCTGTAAAGGTGGAGGGTAACAGAAATGCTGAAAAATAACCCTGAGGAACACCAGATGAAGACCTGGACTGGTGTTACAGCATCTCCCACCTGTAACTTGTCTAACTTTAGTCCTAATAAGTCAGAAGACAAATGCTACTTCTGAAGGCTTTTTCAGCACAGACACAGGATGGTGACTTGATTATATGGTGCAACTACTTGCCATACATGGTGCTAACAAGTGATCAAACAGTCAGAGCTGAGTGTGCACATGACATTGTAATGTGCACATATGCATCAGTCATACTGAACACTCAGGTTCTCTGTAAATACTTCCACGTTGATCTGAACCTGGACATGTCAACCAAACAACCCAGCAGAACGTCTACTACATGGACAAACAAAAAAATGGAACTCTGTTGTAATTTGTCTGGCAATTTTTTTTATTCATAGAGATTGCTAAGATCATCCCCAGTTTTTAACATTTTTTTTAAATCTGAATTCCAATTATATTTGAAATCTCAAATATGTTGAAACATGTGAAGACCTGTATGAAATGTTAATGGAATTGTCCACTAATGCATGCTAATCCTAATCCTAAAACATATACCCCCTGTTGTAGTTTCTTTTTTATTTTACCTTATTATTCTTTTAATCAGTTTTGCTTTTGATGTTCCCATATCTATGTCTGTCTCTGCTATGCCCTTTTTAGAGTTACACTATTATGAATTGCCATACCTGTTTGTACTTGTTTTTTGATAGTTTTCATTAAAAAAAAAACTTTTACTACATCATCAAACAGGAAGTGGATTTCCACTTCCAGACCAGTGAGAAGGTTTCCGTACAGAACAATAACCTTTTAACAAGTTTCTCCAAAGTCAGAACATTTCAACAGATGGAAACGTTTAGACAAACCCCTCATACTATACCATACCATACCATACCATACCATACCATACCATTTAATTTATAGAGCACTTAAAACAGTGACAAAGCCAACCAAAGTGCTGTACTTTTGTGTAGTAACCGGTACGACAAGTTTTTCTTTTACCTGGGGGCAATGAAAGCCTGAAGGTCTGTTCCCTCTTCAGGAGCCAGTGGAGCATCAGGTGCAATATTGAGGAAAATTAGGAAAAAAGCCACGAAGTGGGTGATTAGACCAAGCAGAATGACTGGATTCCTGCCGAAGCGGTTGTTCTTGTTCAGCAGCCCAAACACTCCCCCTCCTGGTAACAGCAGACAGCAGACATAAAGCACATCATTGGGGGTGGGGGTCTCTGCAAGGCAGCATCATAACTGAAGGGTCTCTGCTTCAACGACTCACCCAGAATCTCACCAGCGCCGATGCAAATACCCGAGACCCCAATCAGACTCTTAGCATCGGTTCCAAACAGGTTCATGGCTCCGATACAGGTCCCGTACACGCCACTGTAGAACGTCAGCTCCAAGCCTGCCAGGACCCACAAAGACCCGGTTAAGGTACACAACACCAGGTCTGGGGTCCTACAATTAGGACTCTCCATCAAACAGAACATTCCTGATTCTCCTGAAGAAAGACTACAAGCCCAAACACCCATCTGGACCAGGCCTCGACTGTGACCAGGATCAGGACTCCTGCATATGGACGTTCCTCATCTGTGACCAGGGTCAGGCCTCCTGCATATGGACCAGGGCCTTGTCTGTGACCAGGGTCAGGATTCCTCCATCTGGACAAGGCCTCATCTGTGACCAGGGTCAGAATTCCTCTATCGGGACAAGGCCTCATCTGTGACCAGGGTCAGGACTCCTGCATCTGGACAAGACCTTGACTATGACCAAGATAAGGACTCCTGCAGCTGGACAGGGCCTCGATTGTGACCAGGGTCAAGACTCCTGCATCTGGACAAGACCTCAACTGTAACCAGGGTCAGGACTCCTGCAATTGGACCAGAACTCATCTGTGACCAGGGTCAGGATTCCTCCATTTGGACAAGGCCTCATCTGTGACCAGGGTCAGGATTTCTGCATCTGGACCGGGCCTAGTCTGTGACCAGGGTCAGGGCTCCTGCATATGGACAGGCCTCATCTGTGACCAGGGTCAGGGCTGATGCATCTGGACCAGGCCTCAACTGTGACCAGGATCAGGGCTCCTGCATCTGGGCCGAGCCTCATCTGTGACTAGGGTGAGGACACCTGCATTTGTACCAGGCCTCATCTGTGACCAGGGTCAGGATTCCTGCATCCGGACCGGGCCTTGTCTGTGACCAGGGTCAGGACTTCTGCACCAGGATTGGGCCTCGTCTGTGACCAGGGTCAGGACTCCTGCACCAGTACCGGGCCTTGTCTGTGACCAGGGTCAGGACTCCTACACCAGGACTGGGCCTCATCTGTGAACAGGGTCAGGACACATGCATTTGGACCATCATGGAAAACTTGGTAAGGAAACTGAAAGTTAAACTGAGTTTCTTTTTCAGAAATAATCCTGTATAACTCTGAATGCTAGGAAATGCCTTGAAACTTAAAATTTCCTCCCCTCCATTGACTACGGTGACATTATTTCATTATATATTAATTTGTGTTCATCTGTTCAAACAGACTCATGTCTGTTCAGTGTATTGTTATTATGCTATTATTGCTTAGAGTATTTTTAGTTTATGTTTTTCTTAGTTCATCCATCCATCCATTCTCTTCCGCTTATCCGGGGTCGGGTCAAGGGGGTAGCAGCTTAAGTAATGAGGCCCAGACTTCCCTCGCCCCAGCCACTTGGGCCAGCTCCTCCAGGGGAATCCCAAGGTGTTCCCAGGCCAGCTGAGAAACATAGTCCCTCCAGCGTGTCCTGGGTCTTCCTTTGGATCTCCTCCCATTGGGATGTGTCCGGAACACCTCACCAGGGAGGTGTTCAGTAGGCACCCTAACCAGATGCCTGAGCCACCTCAACTGGCTCCTCTCAACGTGGAGAAGCAGCGGCTCTACTCTGAGTCCCTCCCGGATGACTGAGCTTCTCACCCTATCTCTAAGGGAGAGCCCAGACACCCTGAGGAGAAAACTCATTTCAGCTGCTTGTATCCGAGATCTCGTTTTTTCAGTCACAATCAAAAGCTCATGACCATTGATGAGGGTAGGAACGTAGATCGACCAGTAAATTGAGAGCTTCGTCTTTTGACTCAGCTCTTTCTTCACCACGACAGACCGGTACAGCGCCTGCTTCACTGCCGAAGCTGCACCTATCCGCCAATCGATCTCACGCTCCATTTTTCCCTCATTCGTGAACAAGACCCCAAGATAGTTAAACTCCTCCACTTGGGGCAGGACCTCCTCCCCGACACAGAGGGGGCACTCTACCCTTTTCCGGCTCAAGACCATAACCTCGGATTTGGAGGGACTGATCCTCATCCCGGCCGTGTCACACTCGACTGAAAACCGCTCCAGCGAAAGCTGTAAATCATGACCTGATGAAGCCAATAGGACCACATCATGTGCAAAAAACAGAGAAGCGATCCTAAGGCCACCAAAACGGATCCCCTCAACACCTTGGCTGCGCCTAGAAAATCTGTACATAAAAGTTATGAACAGAATCAGTGACAAAGAGCAACCTTGGCAGAGTCCAACTCCCACTGGGAACAAGCCCGACTTACTGCTGGCAATGCAGACCAAGCTCTGACACCAGTTGTATAGGGACCTAACAGCCCGTATGAAAGGGCCTGGTACCCCATACTCCTGGAATACCCCCCACAGGGTTCCTCAAGGAACGCGGTCGAATGCCTTTTCTAAGTCCACAAAGCACATGTAGACTGGTTGGGCAAACTCCCACACACCCTCCAGGACCCTGCTGAGGGTATAGAGCTGGTCCAGTGTTCCATGACTAGAACGAAAACCATGCTGCTCCTCCTGAATCCAAGTTCGACTATCCGACAGACCCTCCTCTCCAGAACCCCTGAATAGACCTTACCAGGGAGGCTTAAGAGCGTGATCCCCCTGTAGTTGGAACACACTCTACGGTCCCCCTTTTTGAATAGGGGGACCACCACCCCAGTCTGCTAATCAAGAGGAACTGCCCCCAATGTCCACGCAATATTGCAGAGTCGTGTAAGCCAACACAACCCCACAACATCCAGAGCCTTTAGGAACTCCGGACGAATCTCATCCACCCCTGGGGCCCTGCCACCGAGGAGCTTTTTAACCACCGTGGTGACCTCAGCACCAGAGATAGAAGAGCCCGGCCCAAGGTCCCAGGCTCTGCTTCCTCAGTGGAAGACATGCCAGTGGGATTGAGGAGGTCTTCGAAGTATTCTGCCCACTGACCCATGACATCCCAAGTTGAGGTCAGTAGCACACCATGTCCACTATAAATAGTGTTTGTGGTGTACCGCTTTCCCCCCTGAGATGGTGGATTGGTGGACCAGAATCGCCTCAAAGCTGTATGGAAGTCATTCTCCATGGTAGCTAATGTTTTAGCCATCTTGTTCTACAGCTGAGGACCATGTTTTAGCAATATGATAAGCTGCTGATTTATTAATGTCGCCACCTCTCCCTGTGCCCCTCATAAGGTACAGCACCACTAAATGAGTTCTGACCCATGTTTTTTTTTTCAAGGAAGGAGGCTGCGATCTGTCGGACCTGCAGCTTCATCAAACACACTTACTAATATGAAGGTGGTGCAGCTGAATGGTCTGTACTTACTGTATATAGTACCTTTCTATCTTGTCAAGTCACTCAAAGCTCTTTACAACATAATATGTGCCCTCATTTACCCATTCCCAAGCTGTCAACCTACTTCACATATGGGGGCCAATATTATAGGCAGAAACATGGGTGTGCTATAGGGTCTCCAGTTTCTCCTATTGTTGCCAACCTCTACATGGAGGAGGTAGAAAAGAGAGCCTTGACGAATTTTCAGGGACACCACCAAGTCATTGGTTCAGGTATGCTGATGACACCTGGGTTAAAATTAAATCTCTGGAAGTCCAACATTTCACTGATCACATCAACTCTGTGGATAAATACATCAAGTTCACATGAGAAGATGTAAAAAATGGCAGGCTGGCTTTCTTGGACTGTGAGGTCTCAGTGTCTGATAGAGGACATTTACAAATTGAGGCGTACTGCAAACCCACCCACACAGACCAGTAATTGGAGTTTGACTCCCATCACCCTCTGGAGCACAAGTTGGGAGTCACCAGGACTCTGTACCACAGAGCAGACAGCGTCCCCACTAACTCAGGAGACAGGCAGAAGGAGAAAACCCACACAAGACAGGCTCTAGAGCAATGTGGATATCCTAACTGGGCCTTCCTGAAAGCAGAGAAGAAACCCAAAGAGAACTCCAATCAGCCATCAGGTGAAAAGGAGGAACCCAGATCCAGGCCAGTGGTCATTCCGTATGTTGATGGAGTATCAGAGAAACTGAGACGTTTATTTTCCAAACACAACATCCCAGTGGCTTTTAAACCCCAAAATACATTACGGCAAAGACAGGTTCATCCCAAAGATCCAGTCCCCCGGCACAAACAGAGTAATATTGTGTATGCTGTTCAGTGTCAGGAGGGCTGTGATCAGTTTTACATCGGGGGGAACTAAACAGCCACTAGCCAAAAGGATAGACCAGCACAGAAGATCAACATCATCAGGCCAGGACTCTGCGGTCTACACTCATCCCCAGGCCAGCGGTCACTCTTTCAGGGATGAAGATGTTCACATCCTTGATAGAGAGGAACAATGGTTTGAGAGAGGAGTAAAGGAGGCCATTTTTGTGAAAAGAAACCGTCCATCATTAAACAGTGGTGGAGCCTCCGTGTTCAACTGTCCCCCTCTTACAATGCTGTTATTGCTAGTATCACTCAGCCTCCTGTGAATAGTAAACAGCCATCAGGGTGCTAATGATCTATCGTTAGGCTGATGGTCCTCCTTAAACATGTGAGCAGCAGGTTTTGGCTGTCAGCAGCAAACTGGTTGATCCGCTCTGAGGAGGTGCTATTTATAAGACTGAGCTGAATACTGCACCTCAGACTGAAGAAGTCTTTCGGATGAAAGATGAAGTGTTTCTACTTTTTTGGGGGGGCTTTGTTTTGTTTTTTGAATGTCCAGAGGACCAGACTTAACTTTTTTAGATATTGTTAGCAGCATTAGCAGGTCCTGTCAGCAGCTTCATGGTATTAATGACCTCAGCAGGTGCCCTTCAAGACTGCCCTCCAGAACTGGGTCTGGCAGATGGAGAACATCCAAGGATTCTCTGCAGAACTAAACGGGTCCGTAGAGTTGGGTCTGTGCAGGCAGATCATGGAGGAGGATCATGGAGACAGCCACCATGACAAGCCAGAGCCTGAGCCTGAACTGTGTTGGCAGGATGGCACGATGACAAGGCAGTGACACAGAAAACTCCGCAAGTGTGTCGCGGTCATACCCATACTGTGGGTGTGCAGTGTAGGTGCAAAAAAAGTTAAAATAAAAACAACAAGAATAAAAAAAAGGTTGAGTCAAAGCGGAGCTCCTGTCAGTGCTACCATTCTGCGGCGCACATGACGTCAGAGTCCTCTCGGACCATTATCCACTTATTATGAAACTGCTTATCCCGGTCACAAAATCTGTTTATCATCCTTGGAGATTTAACTCCTTAAGCCCCCAGTATACTCCCGCGTACGTCCATATGCAGATGTACGCATGTACATATGTGGAGGTACAAGCGTACTCCGCAGGGCATGTCCGTGCAAAGCTAAATTTTTATGACTGCATGCGCGTACGCGGTGTCGCACAATAAACTGCCCAGCGACAGACTGTTTTGTATGCGACACCAATGTATTAAATTCCCCTTCTTCATCCCTGATCTGGCCTTTTCTTTAGTTTTTTTTCCAAGAGGCAAGTGATCTCTTCCTCTTCCGTTGATGCCATGACTGAAATGGTGAAAAATGAAGGAATTTGTCATGAGCGAATTAAACTCAGGTCCAGCATGGCTGCGGGAGGGTCTGGAGATTTCTTGGTGGGCTGGTTTGATGTGTGGGCTGCAAATCAGCAGTCCCTGTTTTTTTTTTAAGATCTTTTTATTAACAACATATAAACACAGAACACCGCTGCGGCTGGGGCTGCCAGCGCTCGTTTCTTTTTCTTTTTTCCAATCTGTCAATCAATCCAGTAGGCATGTCAGCAAATGACCAATCGGCGACCTCAATTTGACCCAAAGGTAAACGCCCCTTGTCTGTGAAGCTGCTCTGCAGCTGCTCAGGGTGTACGCTCGAGTACGAAGTCTGAACCCTTTGCGTTCAGTACACGTGTATGTATGCTTGAACGGACGTACACGGGAGTATACTGGGGGCTTTAGACTGCTGGTGGACAAACTGACCACACGTTTTCAGTCTAGTACTGTCTTTACTTACTCTGCTCAACCTGTTTTGTATTTGTAATTATTTTTTCTATCCTTAACGTGTGTGTGTGTGTGTGTGGGGGGGGGGGGGTTGTTTTTCAGGTACACCTGGACCTATATCTGGACCTACCATTCTGTGTTCGTTTGTCTCTCCTTTCTGTCCTCTCAAACCAGCTGATCAAAGCAGATGGCCGCTTGTCCTGAGCCTGGTTCTGCTGGAAGTTTCTTCCTTTTAAAAGGGAGTTTTTCCTTTCCACTGAGGCAAGTGATCTCTTCCTCCTCCGTTGATGCCATGACTGAAATGGTGAGAAATGAAGGAATTTGTGACGAGTGAATTAAACTCAGGTCCAGCGTGGCTGCGGGAGGGTCTGGAAATTTCCTGGTGTGCTGGTCTGATGTGTGGCCTGCAGAGCTAGCGCTCCCTGTTTTTATTTTTAGATATTTTTATTAACAACATATAAACACACAACACCACTGCGGCTGAGGCTGCCAGTGCTAATTCCCCCCCCCCCCCCCGACCTGTCAATCAATCCAGTAGGTGTGTCAGCAAATGACCAATCGGCGACCTCATTTTGTCCCAAAGGTAAATGCCCCTTGTCTGTGAAGCTGCTCTGCAGCTGTTCGGGGTGTACGCTGAAGTCTGAACCCTCTGCGTACAGTACACGCGTACGTCCGTTCACACGAACGTGCGCGGCAGTATACTGCGGGCTTTACTCTTATCTGAGGAAACTTTATCAAATTTCTCATATCTGAAATTGAACTTTTCTTTAAGTCAACTGAACACCAGGAATGCCACTCTGTACTGTCTGGGAGGCATTAAAGGCCTACCTAAAGGGTCAAACAATTTCTTATACTGCAAAAAAAAAAAAAAAAAAAAAAAGAAGGTCCTGGTATGGTTGGGAAAGTTAATGGATGAGATACTACCATTAGACAGAGAACATGACAAAATCTTTTCAACAAAGCAACATGGTCCTGGAGAACCCTCATCTGCTCAGAGGAGACACATGCAGCTGGATATATCTCTGGGGGTGATGTGTTTACCTCTGCTATCGAACGAGGACACCGGAATTGCATATAATTGAATTTATGATAACAGGTTTCCTGTTTTTGGAATAGTCTGGATCCTGGTTTATCAAAATACAAAGAAGACGGTTGCAGCTAATTTGGCCCTCGTCAGGCCATGTGAAGGTTTGGTTCATGCTTGGAGGACTCAAAATCAGCTGATTTATGAGTGAAACTTTAAGTTGGAAGTGATTTGAATCGCAGGCCACCTGCGGCTTTGGGACTCCTCAGCATGGAAACGACTTTGAAGAGGCTCGTAAGAACGGACCAGCAGAATGCACCCTAATCTGGCCATTTTGGACCTTGAAAGTTATCAGTACAGACTCAAAGGCTGACAAGGAAAAAAATAATCTGCCTGAATAAGTCAACAATTGTGGTTATCTAAATGTGACTCCTCGGTTGGCCTCGAAACAGGCCGACTTGTCAATTTATCCTAGAAAATGTGTAAACTAAAGAAAAGCTTCATCTATTCCCCCCCCCCACCCCCCCACCCCCACCCCGAAGGCTTATCAGAACTGTGCTGGCTGACCGTCATCTTATCAGGACAATGGACTATCTGTCATGGACCACCTCGTCGTAAATGAATATGTTACGTGTTCATAAATGTGCTTGCTGACAGAGGGTTTTTTTTTATGTCTTCAATCATGTCCTGTTAGGACAAGGTGTGAAGAGATCTTTTTTGTAATGCCACTATACTCTCCTAATGACTTTGCCCCTTTTTCTATCTAAAAAATTTATTCTGAAAAGACTAAGAAGGCCGCGCTTTATAGCAGAAACTTCATGCACTCCGCCCATCTTTTGATCTTTTGGACAGCTGTATGTACATATTCTCTTTGTATCTCGGTGCAATGATAATAAAAGCTTATTCTGATTCTGAACATAGCCACTCCCCCTCACAGGATCTAATGAAAAACATTTGTTAATCCAAACTGAATTTAATAATTTGTCTACTCAGCAGGCAGACAAATTTCTAAATCTAGACAGGGTTACTATGAACACAGTGAAAGAACTGGGAGTCTGCTAGCGCATCAGCTACGGTGACAGTCAGGCATTCCATTCTATTCCAGTTATAAACAACCAGGGAGTTGCATGTCACGTTTTTTTTTAACTTTACTTTATTGTCATTGCCATAATAACACGTTACGGATAGCAAAGAAATTTTGATGGAGAATCATACACCTACACATTAACAAATTAGCACATAGTGGTGCGAAAGAACTTTGCAAGGTTCTAATGATCAATGTAAACAGATAATACAGCATCTAAGGACAATATAAAAGAAGGAAAAACTGTAAATAGCCAGATGTCAAAGGGGTAGTAGTTGGTTGCTGCAGCAATGCAATATCCATTTCACAGTTATTGTTATAATGAGATTTGAGAGGTAAGGATAATGGGCGGGGTCTCAGAGAGATGCTGGAATTAATAAATGTTTCAGTAAATTTTATCAGTCATTGTACTGTATATGTCTGAGTTATTGGCTACCCTACCAGAATTAGAGAACATTTTAAAAGATCTTAAACTTCCTTCAGTGAATCCTGATCTTGCTTGATCTTGATTTTGATTTGGAAAGGGAGTTCTCTGTCACTGAGATAAACCCTGCAATAAACGATATGCAAAATGGGAAATCCCCATGGTCCAGATGGCTTCCCATCTGAGTTTTTAAGAAAATTAGAAGCCTACTCTCATACTTATTAAGGCCTGTGTTTGAGCCGTGGGGGGG
>NC_056512.1:46924811-46928332 GCF_014905685.2 Nematolebias whitei | reverse complement strand
GTCGCTGCAGCTTCCTGGAGGCTCTGCATTGTGGTGGCTGGGGTCACCCGGTTCTTTCCTCTGCTCCTCTCTGGGGGGTGCGGTTCTCCCTGTTGGGAGACTCTTGGGGCTCCGGGCCTGTGGGCCGCTGTGTGTCTGTGGCTCCGGTCCTCCCTATGTTGCCATTGTGTCCTGGGGGGGCGGGTCTGTGGGCCCCCGCGTCCACTATTGGGCATTCTTTTGGAGAAATCTGGTGGTGGCGGGCGTGCTTGCACGGGTGTTTGGATTCAGGTGCTTTGACAGATGCACGCTAGGTTGGGTAGTGGTGGAAGCTAGATGATTCCTTGTGCCATGTCGAATGTTTCATGGTGATATTGTGGGTGGCATTGTGCTGTGCATGTTGTTTTGTCGTGGTGGTCTCTCGTCTTATCTATTTCTCTTTTATTATTTATTTATTCTTCTTTCTTCTCTTTCTTTAAAAAAAAATAAATAAATTGAGCGATGATGATAAGTTCATTGAAACACTTCACAATGTTTCTACACTTAAACTGAGCTCAAAAAAAAAAAAAAAAAAGGTCTGTGTTTGAGGAGTCACTTGCTGCACAGATATTTTCACTGTCCATACGTCAAGCTGTAATCTCGCTCTTACCTAAAGAAGATAAAGATCCTCTAAACTGCGGCTCATATAGACCTATCTTGCTTTTAAATAGTCCTTGCAAAAGTCCTGGCAAAACGACTAGTGCGGGTGGTCCCCAAAATTGTCCCACATGACCAGACCGAGGTTTGTTAAAAACTGCCAGGCTTTCCTGAATGTTAGGTGGCTGCTTGGTTTGTTATACACTCCTAGCCGACCTGAACGCACCTGTGACAAAAGCCTTCTTTCATTAGACACTGAGAAAGCATTTGACCAGGTGGAGTAAGGTTATCTCTTCGAGACTTTAAGGTTATTTAAATTTGGTCCCAAATTCATATCATGGGTGGAACAGTTGACTTCTGGGCAATGTAGTTCTTCTGACTTGTGTTAAAGTGAAGGCTTACTGAAAGAAAACTACAAAATAGCTGAATGGCTATGCTTGACACGTTTTTTTTTTTTCGTTTTTTTTTCCCCCCATCTTCTTTTTTTGCTTATTGGTCGGTTCCTGCTCCTGTCTGCTCCCGTTAACTTTTAGTCCAGTCAGGTCCTGGTCACGTGAGTTATAATAAGGTTGACTCCGGTCCCGCCGGAATCCCGTTGGATTCACGTGACACGCGGTACTCTCGAAAAAATGTCATTCTCTAGAGCAGACTACTTTGCGTTTAACTCAGTTTAACTTAACTTGCAGAACTCGCATCTTGAGCAAGCATGAAGGCAAAAATGGAAAGGAAAAACTCCCTCGTGAGAAAGAAACCTTTAGCAGAACTAGGCTCAGTACAAGCGGCCATCTGCTTCGAACAGCTGGGTTTGGTAAGAACAGATACACAATGGCAGGTCAAGAATCACATGTTAAGATAGAAATAGTATTAAATGAAAACTATTCAATTTTAACAATTCATTTAAGGAAATGAGGTCAATTTGTCCTCTAGTAGTCTAAGCTTAAAACAACATGACAACCCAACCCTAATTATTAGGATTTATCAAAAAGAAAAGCCTTAAATGCAGTCTTAAAACTGGACAATGTGTTCCCCCTCTGCATTATTCTGCTCTCAGCTGCCTTTTAGTCAATATCAAACTACACTTCTAACCTAATTGTGGTCTGGGCGGTAAAGATTTGGAATCGTTCAGGAGTGTAATTAACTCTACAGAGTTACTGTTTCTGGCACCTGTGTCAAATAATCATATATTTACTCCCTCAGAAGCTGATACAGCTTTTGACACCTGGGTCTTGAGGGGAGTGCATTCACTGTGTGATATCTATGTTGATGGTAGATTTGCCTTTTTTGAGCAGCTGGTACAGAAGTTTAATATCCACAAGTCACAGTTTTTCATATATTTGTAGCGGAGACATTTTGTGAGGTGATTGTTTTCTTTTGCGGTTACAATTTTGGAATGCAGATCTGATACCAAGGGGGCCCTCAATAGAATCTACACACTGCTCAGTTCATACCATGAGACCGGTTTGGACTCCCTTAAACAAATGAGGGAAACAGACCTGGAGGAATCCATATCAGACTCAATCTGGAGAAGAACCATTAAGAATATTTCCTCATCCTCAATCTGCCTGAGACCCGCTGTAATTCAATTTAATGTAGTGAACAGGCTGCACTAGTCCAAAAACAAGCAGTCCAAGATCAAAGTCAACCTGGACCCTGCATGTAGTTGTTGTAAACAAACTCCAGCTACAATCCTGCATACATTCTGGACCTGTTCCAAACTGCAGACCTTTCTTTTGGCAATATATTTTAGACACCTTCTCAGCGATAAATGGAAAAGCTGTACACCCATCGCCATTCATCTCACTGTTTGGGGTAGTCCCTGTGGATACATTCTTCAGCAAGTACAAGGATGTGATTGCTTTTGTCTCTCTCCTGGCCAGAAGGCTAGTTTTGTGCAATTGGAAAGACCCACACCCCCCAACAAACGTATGTTTGATTAGAGAGTTGATGTATCATATCCATCTATAAAAAACAAGATATACCTTGAAGTGTTCCCTTAAAAGTCTAAAAAAGTTAAATCTGGTCCTCTGGACATTCAAAAAACTAAACAAAGCAAAACAAACAAAAAACAATGTAGAAACGTTTCGTATTCCAT
The DNA here is from genome assembly GCF_014905685.2 of Nematolebias whitei. NCBI lineage: Eukaryota > Metazoa > Chordata > Actinopteri > Cyprinodontiformes > Rivulidae > Nematolebias > Nematolebias whitei. Next base: position 46,925,625 of record NC_056512.1, on the reverse strand, counting down.
CTGAAAGACTTCCTCAGTCTGAGGTGCTGTATTCAGCTCAGTCTTATAAATAGCACCTTCTCTGAGCTGAGCTGAGACTGAGCTGAACAAAGCACTTCAGACTGAGGAAGTCTTACGGATGGAAGACGAAACGTTTCTACATTTTTTTTTGTTTGTTTTGTTTTTTGAATGTCGAGAGGACCAGATTTAACTTTTTGAGAATTTTCTACCTGAATTATTGAGCATGCATCAGGATGTTCCCTAAAAAGATTTTGAAAAATGTGGCAGCATTTTATTCAAGGATTCAAGGGTCTTTATTTGTCATACACACCGCATGTGGTACATGTGGTGGAACGAAATTGTGTGTGCAGGGTCCCTGTTACATCTAACAAAAGTATTAAAATGTAAAAGAAAAACTGTATGAACTAAGAAAAACGTTAGTTAAAAATGTACTAAGCACTAATAGCATAAAAAACATACGCCAAACAGCCGCATAAACAAGTCTGTGTGAGCAGATGTGTACAGCTGTGTAGGGCGGCTGTGGCTGAGTGGTTAGAGCAGTCGTCCTCATATGCGAGAGTTGGGGGTTTGAATCCAACAGCAGTCACATGCTGAAGTGTCCCTGGGCAAGACACTGAACCCCTTGTTGCCTCTGATGTGTGTCCCATCAGTGTATGAATGTGATTTAAAGCACTGATTAGTCTCTTTAGAATGATTTGTTCAATTAGTTTTGTAGAGATCTAGTAGAGTGCTGTATGAATGGATAAATGAGTGCACAGATTGTTGTGTAAAGCGCTTTGAGTATCTCGATAAGATAGAAAGGCGCTGTACAAGA
>NC_056512.1:46910059-46924801 GCF_014905685.2 Nematolebias whitei | reverse complement strand
TGTGATTCTTCACAGTGATTATTCTGGTTAGAGATTCATGAGTCTAACAGCCTCAGGGTAGAAGCTGTTCCTCAGTCTAGTGGTTCTACACTTAATGCTCCTTAACATCCTGCCTGAGGGGAGCGGGACAAAAAAAGTGTGTGTGCTGGGTGAGCGGGGTCCTTCATGATGCAGGTGGCCCTCTTCCTGCATCTGGAGGTGTAGATGTCTGTTATGGTGGGGAGACTGACTCCAACATCTTCTGTGCAGCCTTCACCACTCTCTGCAAAGCTTTTCTTTCTGCAGCTGTGCAGCCTCCATGCCACACGTTGATGCTGGAGCACAGGATGCTCTCCACTGCACACCTGTAGAAGGAGGTGAGGACTGAGCTTCCAGACCAGCTCGTCTCAGCCGCCTGAGGAAGTAGAGTCTCTGATGAGCTTTCTTCATCAGGCTGGAAGTGTTGTTGCTCCAGCTGAGGTTGTTGTTCAGGTGAACACCCAAGTCCTTGTAGCTGGAGACCACTTCCACCACAGATCCTCCTAAGTTCAGGCGGGGTAAGTGTGTTTGTTCCTTTTGAAGTCCACGACCATTTACTTTGTCTTCTTCACATTGATGTGAAGGTTATTATTTTTGTTGTTGTATGTGGAAAACTTGGGCAGCACAGTGGCGCAACTGGTAGAGCTGCTGCCTCTCAGCGAGCAGGTCCTTGGTTCAAAACCCGGTCCAGGGGCCTTTCTGGGTGGAGTTTGCATGTTCTCTCCGTGCATGCGTGGGTTTTCTCCGGGTGCTCCGGTTTCCTCCCACAGACCAAAAACATGCATGTTAGGCTGATTGGTAACTCTAAATTGTCCCTAAGTGTGAATGAGAAAGTGAATGTTTGTTTGTCTCGTTTGTCTCTATGTGTCCCTGTGATGGACTTGCGACCCGTCCAGGGTGTCCCCCGCCCCTCGCACAGTGATTGCTGGCCATGGGCACCGGTGACCCCGTGACCCAAAATGGAATAAGCGGGTAAAGATAATGGATGGATGGATGTGGAAAACTTGTCAATGCCTGTGTAATTCGTTTCAATTAATTTATGTATGTGTGACTGATCCGGTATGGGAGGGAAGCGGTGAGAGGTTTTTATTTTTTTATTTTATGTTAATTCTGAAGGTTCTTATGCATTAAGAACCTTCAGATTTAGTTTCGGTTAGGGTTTGTTCACTTTCTGTCGGCTCAAGGCTCTGAACAGAATCATTCAGAAAAAGGGTTGTAAAACATATAGGTAAATAACAACAAAAAAGGTTAAATCATGTCATCTGGATCAGCTTCGTTAAGTGAGAAACGTTTCGTCCCCCATCCAGAGGACTTCTTCAGTCTACAGCCTGCCAAATTCACTGCTGTGTTTCAAAGCCAACCTCCTGTTGGAATCTCAAAAGTAGACTTTTAAAACGTGCAAAACACACCCATCCAAAACAATCACTCATCATGTACAACAATCAAATGTTTTAGGCCAGATGACTGACTTGCTACTCGCAGAAACAGCCTGAGGACATCATTCAGCCGTTATAAAACAATTAGTACAATTTCTCTATCAGGAAGCCAGTTTGTTTGTCTGTTTGTTTGTTTGCTTGTTCAGTCATATTATTGATCTTGTGAGCTTTTTTTTAAGCATTGGACTCTTTTTATTTTACCGATTTTTCAAGTCAAGTCTCTTCTGAGTTTCATGGCTGTCACATTCATGAGATTTGGATCAGGACAGAAATGTGATGGGACTTTGTGTTCACCCACCTGTGTATCCGATAGAGATGCTCAGCAGCAACATTTCTTTAGTTACAAACATTTTACAGGCTTTGACTGCAAACAGAAAAACAGGAAATAATGAAGTGAAGCATTCAGAAGATTATCTAGATTGTTGTTGTCTTTTAGCTCTTACCAAAAGCATCGAGAGCCTGAGAGCAGAGGCCTGAGTGAGATGAGCTGCAGAATCAAACACATTGTTTCAAAAACAACATCAAACTCCTCCTCAATCACGACCGAAACATGGTTTCTTTTTTCACCTCATCTGGTGCCGAGGCAACCGTTACCTCAACATGTAGGAAAGACAAAGTGAGAGGTTAGCTGCTCCACATGGGTCCAACCAGACTAATCTGTCAGATTACCAGATTCTTCATCATCATCATCAGGGAGCAGTGGTGGGCACAGCTAACTAAAGAATTAACTTCACTAATGCTAAACCACTAAACAGATTTTAAAAAATTATCGGAAGCTAACGCTAAAGCACTAACTTTCTGATGCATGCTCAATAATCCAGGTAGAAAAATCTAAAAAAGTTAAGTCAGGTCCTCTGGACGTTCAAAAAACAAAAACAAACAAAAAAATTGTAGAAACATTTCGTCTTTCATCCAAAACACTTCTTCAGTCTGAGGTGCTGCATTCAGCTCAGTCTTATAAATAGCACCTTCTCATAGTGGATCAACCAGTTTACTAAAGCGCTAACATTTATCATCCAGTGCTGTCAGATTTTCATGTTGTTTTCTTGGTCTGGTTTAGCTTCATTCATGTTAAAGTCTCTGTCATTGGCTGTAAACTGACACCACGAGTCAGAGACTGTTGCTGGTTTTATTTCTTAGTGTTACCATTAGTGTTAAGCACTTTGATAACAGTCTATCTGTTTTAAATTGTGCTCTATAAATAAATATGACTTGACTTGACTTGACTTGCTCTGGTGATGGACAGACTAACAGATGAGGTCAGGCAGGAATCCGTATGGAATATGATGTTTACAGATGACGTGATCTGTGGTAAGAACAGCGTTCTGTTAATGTGATGGATTTACCAGGAAGCTGCTCACTAGAACTGTCATTTCTAACCCTGGCCAGCCAAAATAATATGCTGGATGGGCGGGGCAGTGTCAGGCTTTTGATCGTGTCAACGGACGTGCGTGGCTAACAATCCAATTTGGATCACCAGCCGGTTGAAAGAGGTAAAAAAAAAAAAAAAACTCCAGATGGATGACTGCCAGCGACCCAACTGAACCTTAACTGAACTCAGCCGTTGCGTCAGTGGACGTGCGTGGCCGACAACCCAATTTGGATCATTAGCTGTGCGTGAAACGCTGACCGTTAATAATTATAATAACTATAATATTATTATAACTATAATAATCTGCTGACTCTTGTTAATAAACAAGAAATCTTATATCTTCCTTTCATTGAAATACCGTATTTTCCAGACTCAAGTCAATGTTTTTCATAGTTTGGCCAGTCCTGCTACGTATAGTTCGAAACAACTTATATACTTTTTTTTCTCCCCTATTCATGACACAGTTTTTGTCTGACGCGTTAAATGTTCATTCATACTGACAAGAACCACAATAAACATTACCATTTGTAGTTGTGAGAGGGCCTCTAGGCTTTTGACAAATATGTTATTCCTCTACCGCTACACCCCACCCCCAACATTCACATAGAGACAACTGAGGAAAAACTTAACACAATTAAAATGTCCCCCAAAAGAAAATCATATTTTGCAGATTACAAACTGCAGGTAATAAAACATGCTGCCCAAAATAGTAATCAAGCAGCAGAAAATTTGTAAACGGGTGGGGTCCACGCAGTCTGCCTGGGGGATTCAACCTGGCGGAAAGGATGGCTGCTTGGCGGCGGAGGATCCCCCCGCGCAGGGAACCTTCCCCATGTGTCTGGCTGGTTCCCGCCGTGCGCATTTCCTCTGCGGCAGTATTCCGCGACTGGCTCCCGCCTGCACCTCACTGCCTCCTGGGACTGCAGACCACACGCCTCGCTGCACCCTTCCTCCCCGCTCCGGCGACTGAGGGACGGAGCCCCCTCGCCCCAGCATAGCTATCGACAGGGACAGACTGTTCTCAGTGCAACCAGACTGCGCCGCCCAGGCAAAATTAAGCTTTTTTGACCATTAAAGTGCATTTATTAAGGAAAAGTTAAATTGAGACATACCTTTGCTATGTTGCGCAAACAACTAATTGTTTTTAGGTGTTAGCTAAATTTTGAAGAACTGCAATAGCGAGTCTTCCTATGCGCGCTTCCAAGGCCTCCAATCGATTTTTGGCAGCCAATCAATTTTTGGCACAACACCGGCCCACGTTTCGTGGGGGTCAGCTGTGATGCATAATAAACGCAATTTATAATCCGAAGCGACTTATATATATTTTTTCCTCTTCGTGATACACTTTTTTGACTGATTCAACCTATACTCCAGAGCGACGTATAGTGCGAAAAATACAGTACATTTTTAAATCATGTCAAACTGATTTGCTTACAAAAGCAGCAAAAGCTTAATAAAAAAAGTTGATTATTTTTTTCGGGTTTGCACCTGTAATCACAGTTAACTAGTCGGTTTCGGGTCGGGCTCGTAAGAAAATTATACGGGTTTGGGCCGGGCCGATTTGGATTTTTTTAGGCCCAAATGCAGTTCTACTGCTCACCTACAATCACAGGTGGAGTTCAAGGAAAAAGCTAAACAAACAGATTGGTGCTAATACTTTAAAAACACTAACCCCAAGTTTGAAAAATCTTTTAAAGGAACAATCTTGTGTTTTTGATTACCTCCTGATCAGTGGTGAGGATGTTTCCGATAATCAGCTAAATGAAAAGTTAGTTCTACTATTAGCATTTTCGCTAACTTTGACAACCTTTAGCGGGATTAGCTTCTGCTAAATTTAAAGCTGGTAAATTCCAGTCTGCTAAATTTTTAAAGATGGTTCCCCGCAATAAAAGCATAGAGGAGAATGTCGATTTACAGGTAGCCATGCTACACAGAGCTAAACAAAGTTAAGCACCTCTTGGTGACATCACCACACTCACAGTGCTTTTCCACTTCAGTTTCAAGAGTTGACACAGTTGTTCTGTAGAAAGTGTGGTCCTGCTGCTCAGAGTGGTGTCTGATTTTAATTTTAAACTGACCACCTCTACTGCATCATCAACAGGAATGCACGTAAAGAGTGATGTGACATCAAAAGAGACCATTGTTTCATCAGTCTCCATGATGACATCCCTCACCTTGTCCACAAAGTCCATGGTGTTCTGTATGTGGTGTTCTGAGCTGCCAACTAAAGGGATGAGTAAAGACGCCAGATATTTGGAAACATTGTAAGTGACAGAGTTAATCATACTAACAATTGGTCTTAAAGGTACACCTTGTTTGTGGATTTTAGGTAAACCATACAGACTAGGTGTGGCCTCCCCTGGGTACAGTCTGTGGTACAGAAAACGGTCAATAGCCTTGTCCTGCTCCAAAATTTTCAGGCAATCTATTAACTTCTTCTTGTAACCACTTCCTGGATCTCTTTTCAGAGGTTCATAAGTGTTTAAGTCAGTAAGGAGTGTCATAACTTTCTCATGATAGTCTTTCTGGTTCAAAATCACTGTGCACCTTCCTTTGTCTGCTGGGAGAATGATGATGTTTTTGTCCTTGCTAAGAGTGGTGAGTGCATCCCTCTCCTCTCTACTGATGTTGGAAGGTGGTGGTTTGGCATTGCTGAGGCAGGATGAAACTTTGATTCTGAGCTGTTCTGCTTCAGCCTCTTTAATTTTGTTGTTGCGGATGGCTGACTCAGTAGCTGTGATCATCTCCACCAGAGGAATTCTACTTGGTGCAACCGCAAAGTTCAGTCCCCTGGCAAGAATCTCTGTCTCTGGTTGGGTAAGCTGTCTGTCAGATAAATTCTTCACCCACTTTTCTGTCTCCCTGGCATGTAATTGACTACTGGAGTGTTGTCCTACACTGAATGTGTTGATATTGGAATAGTGATGGTGTTGATGAGCTATTAGTACGTTAAACTTGTTTTGTTGTCGAGTCTTGGACTTGACATGCTGTGCTAAGCGTGCCTGATCTGTACAGTCCAACACTTGCTATAGTGTGGTCTGATCTAGACACGTTGTTAGTTTCTGTTTAATATGCTCTTCTTTGGCCTTCAAGGCAGGACCACACTTTCTACAGAACAACTGTGTCAACTCTTGAAACTGTGCCTGCAGTCAACCTACTTCACATATGGGGAGCAATATTATAGGCAGAAACATGGGTGTGCTATGGGGTCTCCAGTTTCTCCTATTGTTGCCAACCTGTACATGGAGGAGGTAGAAAAGAGAGCCTTGACGTCCTTTTCAGGGACACCACCAAGTCATTGGTTCAGGTATGTTGACGACACCTGGGTTAAAATCAAATCTCAGGAAGTCCAACATTTTACTGACCACATCAACTCTGTGGATAAATACATCAAGTTCACACGAGAAGATGTAAAAAATGGCAGGTTGGCTTTCTTGGACTGTGAGGTCTCAGTGTCTGATAGAGGACATTTGCAAACTGAGGTGTACCGCAAACCCACCCACACAGACCAGTATTTGCAGTTTGACTCCCATCACCCTTTGGAGCACAAGTTAGGAGTCATCAGGACTCTGTATCACAGAGCAGACAGCGTCCCCACTAGCTCAGGAGCCAGGCAGAAGGAGAAATCCCACACAAGACAGGCTCTAGAGCAATGTGGATATCCTAACTTGGCCTTCCTGAAAGCAGAGAAGAAACCCAAACAGGACTCCATTCAGCCAACAGGTGAAAAGGAGGAACCCAGACCCAGACCAGTGGTCATTCCATATGTTGAGGGAGTATCAGAGAAACTGAGACGTTTATTTTCTAAACATAACGTCCCAGTGGCTTTTAAACCCCAAAATACATTACGGCAAAGATGGTTCATCCCAAAGATCCAGTCCCCCGGCACAAACAGAGCAATGTTGTGTATGCTGTTCAGTGTCAGGAGGGCTGTGATCAGTCTTACATCGGCGAAACTAAAAAGCCACTGGCCAAAAGGATGGCCCAGCACAGAAGATCAACATCATCAGGCCAGGACTCTGTGGTCTACACTCATCTCCAGGCCAGCGGTCACTCTTTCAGGGATGAAGATGTTCACATCCTGGACAGAGAGGAACGGTGGTTTGAGAGAGGAGTAAAGGAGGCCATCTTTGTGAAAAGAAATCGTCCATCGTTAAACAGGGGTGGAGGCCTCCTGGTTCAACTGTCCCCCTCTTACAATGCTGTGATTGCTAGTATCACTCAGCCCTCTGTGAACAGTAAACAGCCATCAGTGTGCTAAGGATCCATTGTTAGGCTTATGGTCCTTCTTGAGCATGTGATCAGCTGGTTTTGGTTGTCAGCAGCAAAACTGGTTGATCCACTCTGAGACGGTGCTATTTAAGAGACTGAGCTGAATATAGCTCCTCAGACTGAGGAAGTCTCTCGGATGAGAGACGAAACGTTTCTACATTTTTTTGTTTATTTGCTTTGTTTTGTTGTTTTGAATGTCCAGAGGACCAGATTTAACTTTTTTAGATTATCATTAAAAGGTTTCTCCATAAAAATGTTCAATAGTGGATGTGGGGACCCATAAACCCGTCCCCACAGGACACAAAGGTAACACAGGGAAGACCGGAACCACAGACACACAGCGGTCCCCAAGCCCAGAACTCCGGGAGTCCCCCAACAGGGACACCCGCACCCCCCAGAGAGAGAAGCAAAGGGAAGCCCTGGGCGATCTCCAGCAACCACAATGCAGAAACCCCAGGAGGCTGTAGCGACGAGTCAACAGGTCCCGCTGGCAACCCGCCCCTCCAGAGTGGATCCGGCCATGGACACCAAGCCCCGAGGTCATACCACCCCTCAACAGAGGCCCGACAGAGCCAGGGCACCCAGGCCCCCGCAGGCAGCCACCAGGGCGGGCCCGCACACACCCCACCACCCAGCCCCAACTGCTGAGAGCCGCCAATGCACCGGCGGCAGGGGGGCCCACCACCGGAGGGGAGCAACATAGAAAGAAAAAATAAATAAAGAAAAGTAAGATTTAACATTCCTATCTTTAACAAGCCTAACCTGCTGCACATCCTTTCCAGCCTGATCCTTCTGTCTTGCCAATTGGTACAAGTCCTTCTCTCTCTCTTTAGTGTCGAGCTTCCCATACAGCTCATCATACGCCCTCTGCTTTGCCTTAGTTACCTCCCTCTTTGCTCTATGTCCCATCGCCTTATATTCCTGTCTCCTCTCTTCAGTCCTCTCACTGTAATGTTTCTTCTTGGCTAACCTCTTTCTTTGAACAGCTTCCTGCACTTCACTATTCCAACACTAGGTTTCCTTATCATCCATTCTCTGTCCAGATGACAAACCAAGTACCTTCCTACCTGTCTCTCTAATTACTGTTGCTGTAGTAGTCCAGTCATCTGGAAGATCTTTTTTACCATCCAGAGTCTTTAACAGATCCTCTCTGAATTTCTCACAACATTTTTCCATCCAACATTTTTTAGTCAGGTCCAGTGTGTCCTGGGTCTTCCTCTGGGTCTCCTCCCAGTGGGACGTGTCCGGAACACCTAACCAGGGAGGCATCCAGGAGGCATCCTAAACAGATGCCCGATCCACCTCAACTGGCTCCTCTTAACATGGAGAAGCAGTGGCTCTACTCTGAGTCCCTCCTGGATGATCGAGCTTCTCACCCTATCTCTAAGGGAGAGCCCAGACACCCAGCAGAGAAAACTCATTTCGGCCGCTTGTATCCAAGATCTCATTCTTTCGGATTCTTTCACAACCCAAAGCTCATGACCATAGATGAGGGTAGGAACGTAGATCGATCAGTAAATTGAGAGCTTCGCCTTTTGACAGCTCTCTCTTCACCACGACAGACCTGTACAGCGCCCGCTTCACTGCAAACGCTGCACCTATTCACCTATCGATCTCATGTTCCATTTTTCCCTCATTAGTGAACAAGACCCCAAGATACTTGAACTCTTCCACTTGGGGAAGGACCTCCTCCCTGACCCGGAGAGAGCACTCTACCCCTTTACGGCTCAAGACCATGGCCTCGGATTTGGAGAAACTGATCTTCATCCCAGCCGTGTCGCACTCGCCTGCGAACCGCTCCAGCGAAAGCTGTAGATCACGATCTGATGAAGCCAATAGGACCACATCATCTGCAAAAAGCAGAGACGCACTCCTAAGGCCACCAAAACGGATCCCCTCAACACCTTGGCTGCGCCTAGAAATTCTGTCCATAAAAGTTATGAACAGAATCGGTGACAAAGCGCAACCTTGGCGGAGTCCAACTCTCACCGGGAATAAGCCCAACTTACTGTCGGCAATGCGGACCAGGCTATGACACAGGTCGTACAGGGATCAACAGCCTGTATCAAAGGGCCCGGTATCCCATACTCCCAGAGTACCCCCCCACAGGGTTCACCGAGGGACACAGTCGAACGCCTTCTCCAAGTCCACAAAGCACATGTAGACCGGTTGGGCAAACTCCCACGCACCCTCTAGGACACTGCAGAGAGTGTAGAGCTGGTCCAGTGTTCCACAACCAGGACAAAAACCGCACTGCTCCTCCTGAATCCGAGGTTCAACTATCCGACAGACCGTCCTCTCCAGAACCCCCAACAGACCTTACCAGGGAGGCTTAGGAGCGTGATACCCCTGTAGTTGGAACACACTCTGCGGTCCCCCTTTCTGAATAGGGGGACCACCAACCTGGTCTGCCAATCCTGGGGAACTGCCCCCAATGTCCACGCAATATTGCAGAGTCGTGGAAGCCAACACAACCCTACAACATCCAGAGCCTTAAGGAACTCCAGGCGCATCTCATCCACCCCTGGGGCCCTGTCACAGAGGAGCTTTTTAACCACCTCGGCAACCACAGCACCAGAGATTGGAAGGCCTGACCCAGAGTCCCCAGGCTCCGCTTCCTCAGTGGAAGACATGCCGGTGGGATTGAGGAGGTCTTGAAAGTATTCTGCCCACCGACCCACGACATCCCGAGTTGAGGTCAGTAGTACACCACCCCCACTACAAACAGTGTTGGTGGTATACCGCTCCCCCCCCCCCCTCCGAGATGTCGGATGGTGGACCAGAATCGCCTCAAAGCCATGTGAAAGTTGTTCTCCATGGCCTCTCCGAACTCCTCCCATGCCCGAGTTTTTTCCTCAGCGACCGCATGTCGCTTGGACTGCCGGTATCCATCAATTGCGTCCAGGGTCCCACAGACCAAAAAGGCCCGATAGGACTCCCTTCTTCAGCCTGACAGCATCCCTCACCGATGATGTCCACAACCGGGTTCGAGGGTTACTGCCGCAACAGGCACCGGCAACCTTGTGGCCACAGCTTCGGTAAGCCGCCTCGACTATAGAGGCACGGAATATGGCCCACTCCGAATCAATGTCCCCCGCCTCCCCCGGAACATGTTCGAAGTTCTCCCGGAGGTGGGAGTTAAAGCTCCATCTCACAGGAGACTCTGCCAGACGTTCCCAGCAAACCCTCACAATACATTTAGGTCTGCTAGATCTGACCGACATCCTCCCCCACCATCGGAGCCAACTCACCACCAGGTTGTGATCAGTGGACAGTTCCGCCCCTCTTCACCTGAGTGTCCAAGACATGTGGCCACAGATCAGATGAGATGATGACAAAGTCGATCAATGAACTGCGGCCTAGGGTGTCCTGGTGCCAAGAGCACATATGGACACACTTATGCTTGAACATGGTGTTCATTATGGACAATCCATGACAAGCACAGAAGTCCAACAACAGAACACCACTCGGGTTCAGATCGGGGGGGCGTTCCTCCCAATCACACCCCTCCAGGTCTCACTGTCATTGCCCACATGGGCACTGAAGTCCCCCAGCAGAACAAGGGAGTCCCCAGGAGGTGCACTTTCCAGTACCCCCTCCAAGGACTCCAAAAAGGGTGGATAATCTGCACTGCCGTTTGGTGCATAAGCACAAACGACAGTCAGAACCCGTCCCCCCACACATAGGTGGAGGGAGGCCACCCTCTCATTCACTGGGGTGAACCCCAACACATAGGCACCAAGATGGGGGGCAATAAGTATGCCCATTCCTGCTTGGCACCTCTCACCAGGGGCAACTCCAGAGTGGAAAAGGGTTCAACCTCTCTCAAGGAAACTGGTTCCAGAGCCATGCATAGAGGTGAGTCCGACTATTTCTAGCCGGAACCTCTCAGCCTCACACACCAGCTCAGGCTCCTTCCCCACCAGTGAGGTGACATTCCACGTCCCAATAGCCAGCTTCTGTAGACGAGGATCAGACCGCCAGCGTCCCGCCCTCGGCCACCACCCATCTCACATTGCACCCGACCCCTTTGCCCCCCCCCCCCCATGCACAAAGGAGCGTTACCGCAGGTCCTTCCTCACAGCAGCTGTTAGACTCTACAACCATCACTGCTCCCAACAAACTCAATAAAGATTAAATACATGCTGACCTCTGCTAAAATACACACGCTGCCTATAATACTGTATTGTAAATATTCTGCCATTCTCAATATTCCAATACATATTGAACATTATTATTATTGATATTATCTTATTTCTTATATATTGTATTGTTTATTAACATTTAGGAACTTTTGTTTGAAATCTTTTTATCTGTTGCTGCTGTTACACTTGAATTTCCCATCCGTGGGACAATAAAGGCTGTTTCTAGCTCCCGAGCGCATAAGCGCCCCGTGGTTCCCGAATCTGCAGTGACTGATATCGGGTCGGCCGTGGAAACTGCCGTGAGGGGGGATGCTCTCCTCCAGGTAGGAGGAGCGATCAGGAGTTACCCAGAAATAGATCAGCACCTTTGGGTCTGGCCGCTGAACGGATCCGTTTAGAAAAGATGGGCCTCCTACAGGATGCGGTGCGTACGATCCAGGGCGCACAAGCCGCTTCCACCACAACGCTGTACACATCAAAGTGGACAGCTTTCCAGAGCTGGTGCGCAGAGAAAGGCGTGGAGACCATCTCATGTCCATTAGGGGGCGTGCTGTCATTTCTGCAGCAACTGATGGACAGAAATTTAGCGTTCAGCACAATTAAAACTTATGCTGCAGCTATTTCTTCCTGTCATGAGGGTTTCTCAGAGACAGAAAAGTTTTTAACCACCTCAGCTCCACAGTGGTACCTAACAATGGTCCTGCGCGCTCTGATCAAAGCTCCTTTTGAGCCTTTAGATCAGGTTTCACTTAAATTTCTGTCATTTAAAACAGCCCTGCTGTTAGTTCTGATGTCAGCAAAGAGAGTGAGTGATTATCTGCTCTCTCTGTTGCTCCCTCATGTCTCAGAATACAAGCTGACGGCAGCTCAGCTGTACTGCGTTTTAACCCTGCTCTGAAAAGCATCACAAGCTCATTCAGATCGAGAGTGATAACCTTGGATGCGTTTTATCCTCTTCCTCATAATTCTGAGGAGAAAGCAACATATCACCTCCTCTGTTCCGTGTACGCGTTTTCATGTTATGTGACTCGCATGGCCGCACTGCGTTGCTCTCAGCGTCTGTTCGTGCATTACAGGGACAGCTCTATAGGACATCCTCTATCCACTCAGCACCTCTCACACTGGTTATGTGAGGCTATTTCTGAAGATTACAGTTCATCTGGGCTAGATCCTCCAGAGAATCTCAGAGCATTCCACCAGAGGGTTTTCATCCTCTAAGGCTCTGCAAGGAGGGATGACAGTGGAGGATATTTGTATGGCGGCTGCCTGGTCATGGCCGTGTTCATTTATTCGTTTTTATCTACATGATGTTTCTACTTTCTCCATGACCCATTCTGTTCTCAGGGTTCTGACAGAATGATTTTTATTTGTTTGATGGAGCCTCACTTTTGAGCTCACACCTGCCTGCATGCAGTCGCAATGTGATATATTTATCAGTCACAAGTTCATGACTGCTGATTTTATTGTTATTAACCGGTTCATCCTGAGGAGCTGTTGGTCTGCTCTGTTTATCATTACACTGTTACAATTCGTAACCTCCGTTGTTCCTATTCACAGCAGCAGGTCTGTTGTCTCAGCCTTTTTCCTCACCAGAGATCTTTTTTCTCCGGTGCACTGCTATGCATGGAGCATGTAATTACGCACACAGAAGCCTGAGTGATGAAATGTTTTTTGTGCAAGCAGGTGCTTCATGTTCGTGTCTGAATGGACCCAGTGAGGCATAGACTACATCCTGCTTCACCTTTAACCCACTAGCGATAGCCTTAAAGGGCGAAGCCTATACGAAATAGAACGTTGGTTACGTACTGTAACCCCAGATTTTATGAGTATAGGCACTGCCCTTTACACAATGGGCCTCACTGGTTCCTACATGGCTTAAGAAAAAAAGCTATATGGGAGCCGACTGCCCGGTCTCACCGTAATTTATACAGACCGGGTGTGGGGCCCACACAGCCGGTGGGCGCGGACTAAAGTTTTCAGTGCTGCGCACGAAGGGATAAACCCACTAGCGATAGCCTTAAAGGGCTGCGCCTATACTAGTAGAATCTGGGGTTACAGTACGTAAACAACGTTTTTGTTTTTGTGTTTGCATATTGTTTTTGTACTACTAGGCTTAGCATATTTTTAGTTAATGTTTTTCTTAGTTCATATCTTAGATCTTATTACTGTTTTTCTTTTACATTTTATACTTTTGTTGGATGCAATTGGGACCCAGTGTGCACAATTTTGTTCCACCACATGTACCACATCTGGTGCGTATGACAAATAAAGAAACTCTGACTCTGGTAATACTCTCTATCAATTCATCCAGATACTTCAAAAATGTATATTTCTCCTCCACATTACATCCAACCTGTGGAGCATAACCACTGACAATGTTTAGAATCAGACCTTCTACTTCTACCTTCAGACACAAAACCCTATCTGACACTCTTTTTCACCTCTACTACATTCTTTGTCAACTCCTCCTTCAGGACCACCGTACTCCATTTCTCTTTCTATCCACACCATGGTAAAACAGTTTACCATACCATACCACTTTTTTTATAAAGCACTTAAAACAGCTACAAGGCCAACCAAAGTGCTGTACAGACAAAACAACAGGTAACACACAAAGCAAAATACAAAATGAAGTAAATCAGAATATAGACATAAAAACGATGCAGATAATGATGACAAACCTGTGTGAAGCATACAGGATCAAAACACAGATCATCTGGTACTGAAAGCTACTGAATAGTAGTGAGTTTTTAAACGGGACTTGAAAACCGAGAGGGAGGGGGCCTGTCTGACAAACAGAGGTAACTTGCTCCAGAGTCTTGGTGCTGCTACAGAGAAGGCCCTGTCACCTCTGTTCTTAAGACGAGTTCCTGGAACTGTGAGGAGCAACTGGTCCGCTGACCTCAGGGAACGTGGTGGGACATACAGTTGTAGCAGATCAGAGATATGAAGGGGGGGGGGGGGGGGGGGACGGGACACTGTTCAGTGATTTGTAGACATACATGAGTATTTTTAACTGGATTCAAAAGTGAACAGATAACCAGTGCAGTGAGGCCAAAACTGGTGTAATGTGCTCTCTTTTGCCTGTACTGGTTAAAAATTGGGCTGCTGCATTCTGGACCAGTTGTACTCGTGCAATGGAGGTCTGATTGATACCAAAAAGGAGCGAATTGCAGTAATCAAGCCTAGATGTAATGAATGCATGTATTACTGTCTCCAGGTTCTTTTTGGACAATATGGGCTTCAGTTTAGACAGTCGCCTCAGATGGAAGAAGCATGATTTAACAATCATGTTTACATGATTGTTAAGCTTCAGAGAAGGGTCCATTATCACGCCCAGATTAGTGACTCTTTGTTTTTCTGACAGGGTTAGAGCGGAGAAGTCAATACAGCGGTTTGTGATTGTGTCGTTGGGAGGGAACAACATGACTTCAGACTTCTTTTCATTGAATCTCAAGAAATTTAAAGCCATCCAGTCCCTGATGTCAGCCAGGCAGTT
>NC_056512.1:46905329-46910049 GCF_014905685.2 Nematolebias whitei | reverse complement strand
ACAGGCCGGTAGTTGGAAACGACTGAGGGGTCAAGGTTTGGTTTTTTCAGGAGAGGCTGGACGGCAGCATGTTTAAAGGCTTTTGGCACCACGCCAGTGGATAAACTACTGTTTACTATGTCAAGAATGGACGGACCTAGAGTTGGAAACACCTCCTTTAGTAGTCGAGGGGGGACCACATCAAAGGGGGAACCAGAAGGTTTCAAGCTGCACATGACCTGCTCTAGAGAAGATAGAGTCATGGGTTCAAAATGGTCAAAAGGAGCTACAGATTGCAGTGGGATGGATGGGTCATGAGTTGGAGGGGAAATGAGAGCCCTGGTGGTCGCAATTTTTTCCACAAAGAAACGTAGGATGTTGTCGCACAGCTCAGTCGAGGCTTCCAGAGGTGATGGTTCAGTGAGGTGGAGAACAGAGTTTAGGGTGGAGAAGAGGACACGTGGATTGTGAGAGTTTAAGGTAATTATATCAGAGAAGAATTTTGATTTTGCAGCTTTTACTGTTTTCTGATAACAGCGCCAACTCTCTTTAAGTATCTGGAAAGAAACCTGCAGCCTGTCTTTCCTCCACTTTCGCTCCGCCCTCCTACATTGCTGCCTAACAGCCTTGGTGACGTCACTCAGCCAAGGTTCTGCTCTGAGTTTTGATTTTTTGGTTTTAACAGGTGCAACATGATCCAGAGTCTTTAAGCAGACAGAGTTGAACTGGGATCTCAGCTCCTCAGTGGTGGTGAGAAACACTGGGGGCTGAATGATCATTTCAGAATTATAAACATCTGTGAAACGTGCGGCAGTGAGCAGTGAAGTGGTTAATGGTCCGGGTGCGACGTGCAGGAATGCACGACTTAGGAGTTAGATGGGGGAGGGTGTACTCAAACTGGACTGGCATGTGGTCTGAAAAAACATTATCACCAATAACAAGATTAATAACAGTCATATCATGAGTTAAAACAAGGTCCAGTGTATGTCCACGCTCTTGGGTGGGACCGTTTACATGCTGAGTTAAATTAAATGAGTCTAATAAATCTAAAAAGTCCTTAACCAAGGGCTTCTCAGGACAGCACACGTGCAAATTAAAGTCCCCAATAATGAAAACATGATCATATTTTGGTGTGATTTCAGCCAAGAAGTCAGAAAACTCATTTATGAAGTTCTTAGATCGAGGTGGGCGGTAGACGAGTGCAAATAACGTCGGAGGCGAGTGGCCGAGTTCAAAGACGCTGAGCTCAAAGCTGGCGCAGGAAACTGGGGTGGGCAGTTGTTTACAGTCAAAAGTTGATTTGAATATTGTTAATAATCCACCACCGTGCCGGCCTGATGGCCACGGTGCGTTAAAATACAGACAGTTCGGTGGCAATAATTCCGTCAAGACGCTGGACTCACCCGAAGATATCCAAGTCTCTGTGATGCAGAAAAAGTCCAGATCGTGCTGTTGAAAGTAGTCCCTGAGGATAAAAGTTTTGTTGGCAACAGATCTTGCGTTGACCAAACACATCCGGATATTGTCCAAAGTAGAGCCAGCAGTGGTGGAGCCAGCAGCGGTGGAGCCAGCAGCGGTGGAGCTAGCAGCGGTGGAGTTAGTGCACGCTAATGGCCACAGGTTTTCAATAACAGCCCCTCCAGGTCGATCCGGGCTGCGCAACGGCTGACAACACCCGCTGGTTACCTGGTCCGGGCACGCGGGAAGCTGGAGACCATGACCGCCAGCTGAAGAGGAAGATGCAGCACGCAGAGCTTTCAGCTTCACCAGCTGACCAGCACGTTTTCCCCGGCGTCTGAAGCGAGATCTCCGGGCAGGCAGGTGAGGAGCGCAGCGAAGGTCCGCCAGCAGGGGGGGAGGGGGGGGGCAGAGGTACGCTGATAATGGTCAAAAAAAGCGACTTCAGTGACAGAAAAACGAAGATCCAAAAGTTGTTGTCTGTCATACACCAACAGAGAGTTGATGTCATTGATGAGTGTTGTGGATAGAATACCACGTCGTGTTCAAAACGGCGGAGGCGTCGCCCTTCGTATAAAAGATTTATTTGACACAACATGGGTTACAGATATTCAGAGACAAACAGTTACATTAATAAGATATATGCATATAAATGGAGCATTAAGAACAAACCGCCTCGTGTGTGCCTCCCGGAAAATGCTCAGTGCGCGTGCGTCATTCCCGGCCTTTTATCCCCGTTTGAGAAGGCTAGCTTCCTGATTGGTTCAGCTTCTGTCGCTATGGTTACGACTTAGCCCGCCCCCTCAAGGACGTTACGTCTATATTTCAGATAAGTTTTGGTTCACTGAAATCGGCTTTTGTTTAAAGTTTAACTTGCTATTATACTTTAGGGATATAAAATGATTCGTGTCTAAATTGTTTATGCGTAATAATTAATAACTATTAATTATTACCTACCTCCTGGGTGTTAATTCAATATCTGTTGGAGGTCTGGTGATTCTGTTTTTAAGGCAGATTCATCTTAGTTTCTGTGTCTGCGTTTAAAACTGTTAACACTGTTTGTTTAACGTGATTATACCTTAGTGATAACACTGATTTGAAATAGTTGTTTATTTCTAGGAATAATTATATTATCTAACTTATGTTCGTGTTTTTATTTGGATCATGGTTATACTCTTAATTTGATTTACTTAGTCAAACTATATTGTCTAAATTAAAGAGCTGTGCTAGCTTTATTTATGTTAATCAGTCTGCTCTCTGGCCTGATTTGATTGCTTGTAATTTATCAAATGTGAACTTGTAAAATTATCTTTAGCTACTATGAGATTATATTTAAAGGTCAACTAGTTAGAATTAGCAAACATTTTCTATAAACATAGTTCAACCTTGGAAGAAAGACACACACACACTTTATATGACATGACATTTGAGTGCTTGATAGGAATTATAAAAAGGTATAAAATATTAAATCCAACATGAGGAACACAAAAAACAAAAATAATCCGAACACCATCAGCAGAGGTGGATTGCAAGCCATGTACACGGGCGCCATCTTACCGGAAGGAGGAGTAAAGGAGGCCATCTTTGTGAAAAGAAATCGTCCATCATTAAATAGGGGTGGAGCCTCCGGGTTCAACTGTCCCCCTCTTACAATGCTGTTATTGCTAGTATCACTCAGCCTCCTGTGAATAGTAAACATCCATCAGTATGCTAATGATCCATCGTTAGGCTGATGGTCCTTCTTGACCATGTGAGCAGCTGGTTTTGGTTGTCAGCAGCAAACTGGTTGATCCACTCTGAGAAGGTGCTATTTATAACAATGAGCTGAATACAGCACCTCAGCATAAGAAGTCTTTCAGATGAAAGTCGAAACGTTTCTACAACTTTTTTTGTTTTGTTTGTTTTGTTATTTGAATTTCCAGAGGACCAGATTGAACTTTTTTTGATGACTTTGGAGCTACTACAACCAGGGCATGAGCTGTTACAACCAGGGCAGGAGCTGCTACAACCACACACTAGAGCTGCTACAACCACACACAGGAGCTGCTACAACCAGACCCAGGAGCTGCTACAACCAGGGCAGGAGCTGCTACAACCAGGGCAGGAGCTGCTACAACATGGGCAGGAGCTGCTACAACCACGGCAGGAGCAGCTACAACCAGGACCAGGAGCTGCTACAACCAGAGACAGGAGCTGCTACTACCAGGCCCAGGAGCTGCTACAACCAGGCACAGGAGCTGCTACAACCAGGCCCAGGAGCTGCTACAACCAGGGCAGGAGCTGCTACAACAAAACACAAGAGCTGCTACAACTAGACCCAGGAGCTGCTACAACAAGACGCAGGAGCTGCTACAACCAGGGCAGGAGCTGCTACAACCAGGTTTAGGAGCTGCTACAACTAGACCCAGGAGCTGCTACAACCAGACACATGAGCTACTAAAACAAGGCCCAGGAGCTGCTACAACCAGACACAAGAGCTGCTACAACCACACACAAGAGCTGCTACAACTAGACCCAGGAGCTGCTACAACCAGACCCAGGAGCTGCTACAACCTGGTTAAGGAGATGCTACAACTAGACCCAGGAGCTGCTACAACCAGACCCAGGAGCTGCTACAACCAGGCCCAGGAGCTGCTACAACCAGGCCCAGGAGCTGCTACAACCAGACACAAGAGCTGATACAACTAGACCCAGGCGCTGCTACAACCAGACCCAGGAGCTGCTACAACCAGGGCAGGAGCTGCTACAACCAGACAAAAGAGCTGCTACAACTAGACCCAGGCACTGCTACAAACAGACCCAGGAGATGCTACAACCAGGGCAGGAGCTGCTACAGCCAGGTTTAGGAGTTACTACAACCAGACCCAGGAGCTGCTACAACCAGACACAAGAGCTGCTACAACCAGACCCAGGAGCTGCTACAACCAGGCCCAGGAGCTGCTATAACCAGGGAGTGGGGGAGTGGAAGTGCAGAGGTTAGAAGATGGGCTTGTGATCAGAAAGTCACAGGTTCACCTCCCGGTACCGTCAACATCAAAATGTGGGTGGAAAAGGTGAAACACTCACACCTCCCTCCACCCTCATTCGCCCCACCCTGGGCCCCAGAGCAAGGCCCTTAACCCCCACCATCTGCCCCCTAAACAGGTCTCTCTTGAAAATGAGTTCTCGTGGCTCAATGAGACTACCTGGATAAATAAAGGCTAAATGAAATAACCAGGCCCAGGAGCTGTTACAAACAGACACAAGAGCTGCTACAACTAGACACAGGAGCTGCTACAACCAG
>NC_056512.1:46897044-46905319 GCF_014905685.2 Nematolebias whitei | reverse complement strand
AACTAGACCCAGGAGCTGATACAACCAGACACAAGAACTGCTACAACCAGGGCAGGAATTGGTACAACCAGGCCCAGGAGCTGCTACAACCAGACACAAGCGCTCCTACAACCAGACACAAGAACTGCTTCAACCAGGGCAGGAGCTGGTACAACCAGGCCCAGGAGCTGGTACAACCAGACACAAGAGCTGCTACAACTAGACCCAGGAGCAACTACAACCAGACCCAGGAGCTGCTACAACCGGGGCAGGAGCTACTACAACCAGGTTTAGGAGCTGCTACAACTAGACCCAGGAGCTGCTATAACCAGATCCAGGACCTGCTATAACCAGACCCAGGAGCTGCTACAACCAGACACAAGAGCTGCTACGACCAGGTTTAGGAGCTGCTACAACCAGGGCAGGAGCTGCTACCACCTGGCCCAGGAGCTGCTCGGCTTCTTGCTCTCTAAAATAGTAACTTAAATTCAACCTTTATTTATACAGGTTGTTAGTCGCATTGAGCCTCGAGGTCTCATTTACAAGAGAGACCTGATTTAAATCAATCTCATCACGTTTACAGATGTTTAACAACCTGTTAAAATACACCAAAATGCAGGAAATGGCTGCTTTTTTTATTCTCAATTTTCTGGGGGTGGACCCACTGACACAATAAGTTATGACTAAATTTGAAAAAAAAAACTACATAATATTTAGTAATAGAAATAAAATGATAGAAGTCCCATTTAAAATTGACAGTGTTAAAATTCATAGTTAATTAAATAAATTTTTGGGGTGTCATTATTGATGAAAAGCTGACATGGAAATCTCATGTGAATTACTTAAGAATAAAAATAGCAAAATCAATTGCATTACAGTATAAAGTAAAAGAGTTATTGAATGACATAGCTTTGTATATATTGTATAATGTAATGATTGTTCCATATGCCGGGTGTCTGCCTACATCTGTGGATCTGTGAGTAGCTGTTTTGCTATATCTGTGAGGATCCAAGGAGCAGACTAAGCAGCTATCATCTCGTGGTCTGTGTAAGTGGAGTCACTGCCATCTCGCAAACTTTTTTTGTCTAAAAATGTCAAATAAATCAAAACAAAAAAAGGAGCAGACTGAACAGAACTTGGATAATATGGATGAAATAAGAAAATCTTTGAATTTTATGAGCGCTGAACTTGCTAAACTGACTTCCCAACAGAATCTTTTGATGGGCTTGTTTGAAGAAACCAAGCAATTGAAACTACAAATAGCAAATAAAGATAAAAAAATAATGGAATTAGAGCAAAGAATAGATGATCTGGAACAGAACACAAGACTAGATAATCTAGTCATAACTGGACTTGAGATTAAGCCTCAGTCATACGCAAGAGTGGCTGCAGGTGAAAAAATGACTGAAGATGGATCTCAGCGAGAACTTCGGACCTTGGAGGAACAAGTGGTCACCTATTTTCAAGATAAAGACATTGATCTTGATCATGATGACATTTCGACCTGTCACACATTGCCTAGTAACAAGGATAAAAACAAACCTATAATAGTGGTAAGATTTACTAACAGAAAGTCAAGGAATAATCTATTGATGCAGGCAAAAAAACTAAAGGGAACAAATGTCTATATTAATGAACACTTAACAAAGAAAAATGGCACTATTGCTCGTGAGGCAAGGGTGTTAAAAAAAAGGAACAAAATATTTTCTACTTGGTCAAGAAATGGAAAAATTTGGATTAAAGAACGAGACGGATCTCAAGCCAAGTGGATAAAAGATCTAAAGGATTTGGAAAGATTAAAATAATCCTAAATGATTATTATGAAATTTATTATGAAACATCTCGTACATACAGTATACTACATAAATTAAATACCATGGCAAAAAACTTCATTGAAAAATGATAATGAATAATGAATCAGAATTCAAAATATACAATGTAGATGATGTCATTAATAGAAATATTTTTCCAATAATTCAGAATAGCCAATATTATAATGTAGAACAATTCAACCAAATCAGTAAAGCTAATGAAGCACTCTCTATAATTCATTTTAACTCAAGAAGTCTTAATGCAAACATTTCTGAGATATCAGAATTCTTAAAAAGATTTAATACACCTTTTACAATAGTAGCAATATCTGAAACTTGGTTAAATGATGAAAACATACAAAACGTTTACATAGAAGGTTATGAACTTTATTATATGAATAGAAAAAACAAGAGGGGTGGAGGAGTGGCTTTATTTGTCAACTGTGAAATAAAGTGTAGATTGTACAGCGACATGTCATTAGTAGTCGACAATATAATGGAAATGTTAACAATAGAAATAATAAACAAAAATGGTAAAAACTTTATCATAAGTTGTGTATATCGAGCACCAGGTTCAAGAATAGAGTTATTCACTGATAAATTAATTGAGTTACTAGTAAAGAGTAGTAATAAAAATGTTTTTATATGTGGTGACTTTAATATTGATCTTGGTAACAAAACAAATTCAAATAGCCACGAAACTTTCATTGATTCAATGAGTGGTATATGTTTTTTTCCGTTAATAACAAATCCTACTAGAATCACATCCCATAGTGCTACAATAATTGATAATTTCTTTACAAATGTCATATATGGGGATGTGAAAAGTGGTATCTTAATGTCCGATATAAGTGATCATTTACCAATTTTTATAACTTATAACAATGATGATATTTGTGAGAAAACTATTAAAAAAAACAAAAGATCAATAAATACATCCAAAAGAGCTTTAGATAAATTTAAAAATGACCTAAAGCAACAAAATTGGGAAGATGTCTATGTAGATGACGTAAATATATCTTATGAAAAATTCATGAATATACTAGAAGTTCTGTACAAAAAAAATTGTGTGCAAATAAATAATAAACAAATAAAAAATAAGGTCGATCCACCATGGATGACAAACGGACTGAGAAATGCATGTAAAAAAAAGAATAATCTCTATTCATGTTTCCTTAAATCTAGAACGCATGATACAGAAACCAAATATAAAAAGTACAAAAACAAATTAGTAGGGATTATACGAAAACAAAAGAGGGAATATTACAGCAAATTATTAAACAAAAGTAGTGGAAATATGAGGGCAACATGGCAAGTATTAAATTCTGTTCTTAATAAAAATAAGGTTGGAAATGGTATTTCAAAATATTTTGTTGAAAATAACGTGGAAATCCACGATGAAAATGAAATTGTAAATGGATTCAACAATTATTTTGTGAATGTCGGGTCAAACCTCGCTGCAACAATACCAAATGTTGATGCAAATGTGAGTTATTTAATAAATAGTCGTGTAAATAGTATGCTTCTAAAGGGAACTGACAAAGAAGAAATAATGATGGTAGTAAATAAATTTGCTGATAAAAAATCAAGGGATTGTGAAGACATGGATATGACGGTTGTGAAGGAAATAATGAGTTGTGTAATTGAACCATTTACATATATTTGTAACTTGTCATTTTCAACAGGAATATTTCCTAACAGAATGAAAATAGCCAAGGTAGTCCCTCTTTTTAAGAATGGCAGCAAATGTCAATTTAACAACTACAGACCCATTTCTTTGCTGCCTCAATTTTCGAAAATCTTGGAAAAATTATTTGTAATCAGATTTGACCTCTTTTTAGAAAAACATAATATATTGAGTAATAGTCAATATGGGTTCAGATCAAATAACTCGACTTCAATGGCTCTGATGGAGTTGATAGAACACATTACTACAGCTGTGGATCAACAAAAATATTGTGTGAGTGTTTTTGTTGATTTAAAAAAGGCATTTGATACAATTGACCACACCTTACTTCTTGATAAATTGGATAAATATGGTATAAGAGGACCAGCTTTTCATTGGATCTGCAGTTATTTGCAGGACAGAAAACAATTTGTACAGATAGATGATATAAGATCATGCCTCTGTGATGTTTCATGTGGAGTACCTCAAGGCTCTGTACTTGGTCCTAAGCTGTTTATTTTATATATTAATGACTTAATTGATGTATCCAGTATCCTAAAATGTGTTCTTTTCGCAGATGACACCACTTTCTTTTATTCCGGTACTGATTTGGAACAAATGTTAGAGTTAATTAAGAGGGAGTTTGTCAAAATACAAACTTGGTTTAATTTAAACAAGTTATCATTGAATATTAATAAAACAAATTATATGATTTTTGGTAATAGAGTGACAACTACTGATGTTCCTTTCAAAATCGATGATATTGAAATATGTCGAGTGAGTGAAACAAAATTTTTGGGTGTGGTTATTGATGACAGATTGTCTTGGAAACAGCACATAAATCTTGTAAAAAGTAAATTATCCAAATCCACAGCTGTACTATATAGAGTAAAGGATTTATTGAATGAGAAAGCTTTGTATTTGCTGTACAATACAATTATAATACCACATTTAATATACTGTGTTGATGTTTGGGGCATAGCATGCAAAACGACTACTAGGTCTATTTTAATCTTGCAGAAAAGAGCCTTAAGAATTATAACGAAAACTCATTACTATCATCCTACTAGTGTATTATTTTGTAAAATGAAGTTGCTGGGGTTTTATGATTTGGTGGAATATAATATTCTTTTGTTAATGTATAAAGCACGTCATTATACACTGCCCTCAAATATTCAAGTGCTTTTTGTAAAAAGAAAAAGTTGTTATAATCTAAAGGGCACTGATATTTTTGTTAAACCTAAATATAGAACTAGTTTAAAGGGTCGGTCAACGTTGATACATGGAATAGGACTATGGAATAGTTTGGAAACTGATGTTAAAACAGCTCAGTCAATGTCTGTATTCAAGAAAAAAATTAAGAGTATAATGTTGCAAAGATATATGTAATTTGGTTAATATAAAATGTTTTTAAAATCATTATATTACTATAAGTTGATTATTTGTTTCATGGTTGACTAATGCATGAATTGCATTGATTGTTTAGTTGTTGAAAAATTGTTTTCATGAATGACTATTGCTTTAATTGATTGTTTGTATTGATTTTTTGTCTAAGAAGGGGCAGTTATTATAAGATTTTTTCTTCTTCTGCTTCCTTTCATTTTAAATTTTCTTTTCTGTCTTTTTTTATCCATATGGATTGTAAATTGTTTTTTCCTGTGTTTTAATTTGAAATGAATAAAATAAATGAAATGAAATGAAATATTGTTTTTTAATTGTTTGTGTTTTTTTGTGCATGTGTGCTGCTGAGCGCAGCTGCCTGTCAGTTTCTGCCGTTCTTGTTTATTTGCTTTTGTCATTTTACCCTTTTCAAATTGTGCTTGCACTGTATAGTGTGGTGTCAGTGGGAAGCACAAGTATGCAACTTTTTTTAGGTACTTTTATCCTGTTTTTAATCGTGTTTGGAGTACTTTTTCTTCACTTTTATCATGACGATCCCCATCCTTCTGGAAGCACGTGGGGCTCTATTGTTTACACCAGGGAACAACTGATCGGTCTCCAACACTGCAGAGTCTTTGGACAGAAACATGAAGTCCCCCAAGAGCTAAGAAGGAAATGTTGGGGATGCAGAGCAGGAAAAAGACAACGTCTGGATAAGAGGAAGTATAAACTCTACCTTCCATCCATTATTATGGGGAACCTCTGCTTGCTGGTAAATAAGACGGACGAACTAACAGCACTCATACCATACCATACCACTTTATTTATAAAGCACTTAAAACAGCTACAAGGCCAACCAAAGTGCTGTACAGACAAAAAAACAGGTAGCACACCAAGCAAAATACAAAATGAAGTAAATCAGAATATAGAGATAAAAACGATGCAGATAATGACGACAAACCAGTGTGGAACATACAGGATCAAAACACAGATCATCTGGTGTTGAAAGCTACTGAATAGTAGTGAGTTTTTAAACGGGACTTGAAAACCGAGAGGGAGGGGGCCTGTCTGACAAGCAGAGGTAACTCGTTCCAGAGTCTTGGTCCTGCTACAGAGAAGGCCCTGTCACCTCTGCGCTTAAGACGAGTTCCTGGAACTGTGAGGAGCAACTGGTCCGCTGACCTCAGGGAACGTGGTGGGACATACGGTTGTAGCAGATCAGAGAGGTGGGGCTGGGGGGGGGGGGGTGACACTGTTCAGTGATTTGTAGACATACATGAGTATTTTGAACTGGATTCGAAAGTGAACCAGTAACCAGTGCAGTGAGGCCAAAACTGGTGTTATGTGCTCTCTTTTTCCTGTACTGGCTCATGAGGAGCCAGCCTGTGTTTCGGGAGGCTTCATTTGTGGGTTTCACAGAAACTTAGCTACATAGCTTTCACTGTGCACGCATGGGCTGGAGGCAAGCGGGGGGGGGGGGGGGGGGATTTACGTTAACAACAAATGGTGCAACTCCCAACACATTACGGTGAAAGAGCGTGTCTGCAGCCCGGACATTGAACTGATAGCAATCCGTCTCAGACCATATTATCTCCCATGTGAGTTTCCACATGCCATAATCCTCTGTGTTTACATTCCTCTAACTGCTAAAGCATTGCGGGGTAATAACATCATCATTTCAACCACTGCAAGACTACAGTCTCTGCACCCTGATGCCTTCATGGCTATTTCTGCTGATTTTAATCCATGTACTCAATTATGCCCAAATTCAAACAGTTTGTTGACTGTAAAACTAGGAGAAATAAAACACTGGATCTGCTCTATGCTAATATGAAGGAAGCATACAGTGCCGTAGCTGTACCCCTCCGGGCAAATCAGACCACAATCTAGATTACCTCAAGCCCCGGTGCATCCCTGCAGTCCAGCGGCAGCCAGTGACTGTGAGAACTGTACGGAGGTGGCCACAGGAGGCTATGGAGACCCTGCAAGGCTGCTTTGAGGCAACTGACTGTTCTCTGTGATGCACATGGGCAGGACATTAACTCACTCACTGACTGTGTTACAGATTATATTAACTTCTGCACAGATAACATAATCCCCACAAAAACAGTGTGCTGCTTTCCCAACAATAAACTGTGGATCACCCAGAACTTCAAGGCAGCCCTGAACAGGAAGAAGGCTACCATCTGGAGGGGGACAGGGAGGAGATGAGGAGAGAGTAGACTGAGGTGAGGGACAAGATCAGAGAGGGTAAAGCCTCCAGTTTATTTTTGCGTACATGGGTCCGCAGAGGTCCGCGCGTACCGGATTAGCATCGAAGTGGACGCCCGCAGGACATGTCCGTGCAGAGCTCAATTTTTACGACCGCGTATGCGTACTCGATGTCGCACAATAAACTGCCTGGTGAAGGACTGTTTTGTATGCGACACCTTAAATTACTCTTCTTCATCCCTGGTCTGGTTTAATGTCCTTTTCTTTAGATTTTTTCCAAGAGGCAAGTGATCTCTTCCTCCTTCTCATTGACGCCATGACTGAAATTATGAAAAATGAAGGAATTTGTCACGAGCTAATTAAAATCAGATCTGGCGTGGCTGTGGGAGGGTCTGGATATTTCCTGGGGGGCTGGTCTGATGTGTGGGCTGCTGGGCCAGCGCTCTCTGTGTTTTTTTATTTTTTAGAACATTTTGTTAACAACATATAAACACAGAACACCACTGCAGCTGGAGCTGCCAGCTCTCGTCTTTTTCTTTTGCAAATGCTTTTTTTTTTTGCTGATGGCTGTTTACTGTTCACAGAGGGCTGAGTGATACTAGCAATCACAGCATTGTAAGAGGGGGACAGTTGAACCCGGAGGCCTCCACCCCTGTTTAATGATGGACAGTTTCTTTTCACAAAGATGGCCTCCTTTACTCCTCTCTCAAACCATCGTTCCTCTCTGTCCAGGATGTGAACATCTTCATCCCTGAAAGAGTGACCTCTGGCCTGGAGATGAGTGTAGACCGCAGAGTCCTAGCCTGATGATGTTGATCTTCTGTGCTGGTCCATCCTTTTGGCCAGTGGCTGTTTAGTTTCCTCGTTTAGTTGCCCCACAAGAACAACCAGGAACTGAACAAAAGAAACCGCGCAGAGACTGAGTCATTTTCCTCACAGTCTAATGCTAACGCTATAATCACCGGAAGTTGTTGAACACCACATCCGGTTTAAAACCCGGACGCGTGAAAAAGGTCTATAGGCAGCTTCTGTAGCCGAGGATCAGATTGCCAGGGTCCCCGCCCTCGGCCACCACCCATCCCACATTGCACCCGACCCCTTTGGCCCCTCCCACAGGTGGTGAACCCATGGGAAGTTTAATGTTGAAGGTAAAACTGGTTTAATGTTGTAGAACTAACTGTTTTAATGTTGTAGAACTAACTGGTTTATGTTGTAGAACAAACTGGTT
>NC_056512.1:46893590-46897034 GCF_014905685.2 Nematolebias whitei | reverse complement strand
ACTAACTGGTTTAATGTTGTAGAACTAACTGGTTTATGTTGTAGAACTAACTGCTTTATGTTGTAGAACTAACTGGTTTAATATTGTAGAACTAACTGGTTTATGTTGTAGAACAAAGTGGTTTAATGTTGTAGAATTAACTGGTTTAATGTTGTAGGACAAACTGGTTTAATGTTTAGAGACAAACTGCTTTAATGTTGTAGGACAAACTGGTTTATGTAGGACAAATTGGTTTGTTGTAGAACACACTGGTTTAATGTTGTAGGACAAACTGGTTTAATGTTGTAGGACAAACTGGTTAATGTAGGACAAACTGGTTTATGTTGTAGAACTAACTGGTTTAATGTTGTAGGACAAACTGGTTTAATGTTGTAGGATAAACTGGTTTAATGTTGGACAAAGAAATTTACCTGAACTGCATCAGAGACCAAAATATGCCGCTGTTCCTACCGATGGTGTTGTCGTTGGAGTTGATGGCGAGCACATTTCCCTGAGCTGTCCAGAGAACTGCAGACCAGAGAAGAACCAATCAGCAGTGAGAAAAACAAACAGAACCATTTTCCTGGTGCCGTCTCTGCACCTGCTGCTGCCACTCCAACCAGGACAGATGCCGTGTAGAAGCTCCATGTGAGCGGGTGGATGAACATTGCAATGTAACCGCTGTGAAAAGCACACAGAACTTGGTCAGGAGTCTGCTTTATGTTGCCTCGGATGTGTTGGCCAAAGCAAGTTTACCTGTATAGAAGACCACTGATGAACATGGAGAGCTGGGGTCCGATGACGGTTACCACGGAGGGAGCCATCAGGTTGGATGCAGAGAAAACTCCATAAATGATGGCCATACTGCAAAGGATAAAATATTAATCAGTAATAAAACAGATGCAGATGTCAGAATGATGCTAGTTTCCCTCAGATGTAGAAAGTTTCTGAAAAGCTTAACTGACTGTAAAACATTTGTTTCTTCATCTAAAATCAGTTTTTGTGCAGGATGTGAGACAGAAAATACCACAAGAACATATTTTAATGCTGCAACCATCTAAAATCACCTGGCAGAAAAATAATGACTGAAGAGGGCACGACTACTTCAAAGTTCTTACAGATTTAACATTATGGACTTAATCTGAACATTTTATACTTGGAGCATTTTCTTAACACATATTTAAGTTAATGGGTTAGGGTTAGGGTTAATCCCTGTGGTGATCTTGCAAGCTGTCCAGGTGTCTCCTGCCTCTCGCACAGCAATAGCTGGATATGAGCACCAGTGACCCCCGTGACCCAGAAAGGATGAAGTGGGTTAAGATGATGGAATGGAAAATCTAAACTTAGTTTAGAGGACCAGGTTTAACTTTTTTAGATTTTTCTACCTGGATTATTGAGCATGCATCAGGATAAACTTAGTTTGGTTTATTGTTTGCATTTGGTTGTTTGGCTGCTTGATTGTAACAGTCTAGATGATTTTGTTATGCTTTATAGGTAAAAAGGTGTTGATTCATATCTATCCACTCAGGGGCAGCAGCTTCACCAGAGAGGTCCAGACATCTCTTTCCACACACACCTCTTCCAGCTCTTCTGGGAGGACCCAAGGCGTTCCCAGGCCAACTGAGGAGCCGTTTAAACGATGCACATTTTGAGTGAAACTGCACCTTTCTCTCTGCGGTTCATTTACATGCCACCAGTCGTCCCCCTCTTTGAATCTGGAAGTTTTTGAACCCAGGTCTCAGAGTGGAGGTTTTCTGGTGATCTGGTTATGAGAAGTGTCAAAAGTCCAGCAGAGGTGTTAAAGCACATGCGCACTACAGGCCTATATTTCACACACAAACTGACCCACAGCATATTTCTATCAACAACAATGGTGCCGGAGTGCAACATACTGCCTCTGAGCTACGACTGATGGAATATATTTTGGGTCTCGTAGTTAATCTACGCTGTAATGTAGCTGCTGTGACTGACATTTGTGTTGGGAAGCGACGCCAGTCGGATCCAGTTCTAATATCGCTAACGAACCTGTTGAGGCAGACCTATACTTCACGTGTCATGCTGGACTATAACATATTAAATGTGCTAAATAATAGCAGTAAGAATAATAAACAGTATATATGTATATATATATGTTAGTGGTGGGAAATTTAATGGAGCTCTCTGAGCTAAACGAAGCTACCTGGACATCATGTAATTCTAGGTATACGATTTAAACGATGAAAAACATGCTGCATGTTATTACAGTTGAAAATGAAGACATTGTTTCATTTTTATTTATTTATTCATTCAACACCACAAACTGTATGTCTCACAAACACTGATAAGAAAACTGAACACACTATTAAAAACACGTTAACTGAACTGTAAACTACATAAAAGAACTGGACTCTTCCTCTCTGTTTTCATCCTGGATACTGACGCCATGTTGTTTATCTGGCTTGTTCAGGCTGTCACTCCTTTGATTAATGCAGCTTAAAACATTGAATGGATTGAATAAAAGAACTGAGGGGAATTTAAAGTGAATAGTTGCTCCAACATCTCTCTTCGACGTCCTCCTTCACCGCCGAGCTTCAGGCCGAGGTGTAAGCTCGTTTGGAACTGGTCCGCCTCTGGTGGGAAGGCAGCTTCTCCTCGCAAGAAAAATTAAAATACTCACTCAGTTGGTTGTTGTGCAACCGAAGTAAACACAAGCAAACATTATTAAGAACGTTGATTTACCTGCTGTAGCATGGACGGCTACTAATGACCACAGGAGTAGGAAGTCTGACATCATCCTCGTCAGTTCTGCTCCGCTCAGTGACCGGTGTCGAGCTGTTAGACGAAGTGGTCCCACTTGGCATCAAATCTGTCAAATCCGTCGATTTGTATACGAAATCCAACTTTAAGTTTTATTGTTACTGGGCTTTAAGCCCAGAGGAAAGGTTGGTTGTTGTTTTTTTTTTAATGAACAACAATTTACAAAGAAACCAAGGCAAGTAATGTAACACAAAGCAACAATTACATTTCACAGGTTGAGTTATATACATTCAAAGAATAGACCAAAAAAATAAAAAAATAACAAGGAACAAATTTAGAAGTTTATATCAAATCAAAGTTATTGATCAAAGTATAAAGTTGTTGAGCAGATTAACTTTTAACCAATTTAAGAGACTCACAAAAAGATTTCAGGTAATTTTCCCATGACATAAATTTGGATTCTCCTTAAAAAAAATCTACATTTATGAACAAAACATTTTTCTAGTAATATTAGGTTATTACTTAAAAAAAATATATTAGAGTTTTGAAAATAAACTCCAAATTTTATTATTGTTAAAGTCAGATCTGGTAGTTCAATTCCCTGAGCCTGAAGTCAGCCCACATCCTGCTTGTACAGGGACCGAACAGCCGTAACAACGGGCCACAATCCCATACTCTCGGAGCACCCCCCACAGTGCACCCCCCACAGTGCACCCCCCACAGTGCACC
>NC_056512.1:46890584-46893580 GCF_014905685.2 Nematolebias whitei | reverse complement strand
CCCCCCACAGTGCACCCCCCACAGTGCACCCCCCACAGTGCACCCCCCACAGTGCACCCTCCACAGTGCACCCCCCACAGTGCACCCCGAGGAAGACGGTCGAATGCCTTCTCCAAGGCCACAGAACACATGTAGACTGCATGGGCAACTCCCATGACGTGTTGTTTAATTGTTATTATCCTTTGCACATATATAAAAAAAAAGAGCTTTTCAGGTTCACCGTTCTCCTTAAAATCGATCGTTGAGGTGGGGGCCTAACCCTAATCTAATGCAAACTTTAAAAAGTTCAGCTGCTGCTTCACTGACACTAAACTGCCTCAGTTTGTCTGTGAGGACACACGGGGACTTGTGTCTATAGTGTTAGACATAAAACCACAGTTCCTGTGTCATCCCGATCCATCTCTGGTCACTTGTATCGTCAGAAGTGCTTCAAACAACCGTAGACTTGAGAGAACTTTTTAACCTGTTATTTGTTCTGATCCGTGCAGTTTACCTTGTATACCCGCTGCCATGAAACTCCGTGCTGTTGAAGCTTTTTATGATGGTTTGCTGTCGAAACAAGACATTTGTTTTATTTAAGGGTGTTTGTAAGTGACCCGGGGTGTGCTTCATTCATGTGACCCACCTCGATGTTACCACACGTTTGAAAAGCTGTGAACATGAACATGAAGCCCAAACCCAGCACGATGATGTTCACAAGCCTCTTCCCTTCTGGACCCATTTCAAAGGACTTCTTCAGTTCCTCCAGGAGTGACTTAAACCCTGAAAGGAAGGAAGGAAGACCAGACCTGAACAGTTTATTTGCAGGAATTTAAACGATTTCACGGGAAACTGAGAGCAAACAGGACTCTTATTAGATGGAAATCCTGTCGTATAATAAAACACCCAGTAAGATATTTACAGGTGAGTCAACAAGAAACGACTCATCAGACGCGGTTCATCATTTCATGTTTAGTAAAAAAGCCTAAAAGTGCTTCACGGTGTTCAAAATGGACCCAGGACGAAACGGACACGAATGTTTAAAGAACAGCACGAGAGCAATCCAGAGGAAATCACTCACCAACGACCTGCTGTTTGGCTAAAACACTCCGTGGCTGCCGCTAATCGTGTTTTTAATGATCTCTTTAATTCTCGCTTAAACAGCAAACATCCTTTTATCCTCCCAGAATGTCCGCTGACGGTAAAAAACAGACTTTCCGGGCTGTAAACCAGACAAACCGGCTGTCATGTGAATGAATCAGCTGACGAGTAGCTAGCTCGTAGTTAGCTTGTAGCACCGCAGATCTACAAACACTCAGCGCAGGGAATGCTAACCTGCTTTACCTTATCTATATGGCATGTAGAGTTGTTCAATACCAGGATTTCTGGTCCGATACGATACCGGGTAAAATTCACATAGATATAAACACTAGATACAGCATTGACCATAGATATAAACACTAGATACAGCATTGACCTCTATCGCCTAATGGCGCTGACCATAAATATAAACACTAGATGCCTCATTGGTTGATGCGGCGCAGGATTTTCGGCCGCCATCTTGGAACGGTCGTCCTTATTTGGTTAAAGCAGAAGATGTCTCAGCACTTCGCAGCTTCTTTCTGTTCAGATCGACGGACTGTTGACGTCAGGTCTCGGGGGATAACTTTTCACAGTAAGATGAACATATTATTGTTAGTATTTTGTGAATATAATATTACTGTACTGTATTTATGTCCACCAGCTGATGTGATGTTCAGTGTAACACGGTGTTCAGCTGCAATGAAGCTGACTGAGATCTGATGACAGGAATATTTTGCTAACAAGCATACTCACTGTTTCAGCAGCTTTGGTTCATTATCAACAGATATGCATCAAAACTGGAGTTTTGTTTAAGTTCTAGGAAATAAAAAAATTAAACTAGGGAGAATATAGGAAATAGAAAATAAGCTTGACCTCCTCTGTTCAATGTTTTTGTGTAGACACAAATGTCCTGTTTTCATTTTGAAGGTTTCCCAAAGAACAAGATGTGAGGAAGAGGAGGAAGTATCTTTGAGGAGGATTCATCTGAGCAGTGAGGATTTTAAACTGGAGGATTTTGATCAAACTGGTCAGACTGTCCGACTGAGAGATGGTGTGGTACCATGGGTTCACCTTCAGAGAGTAGGAGCATCATTATAAGTTCATTAGAGTTCATAAAGTTACATATTTTATTGTGAGTCACAAGGTGAGACACCTCCATGTGTTTCTATGAACAGGTAACTAGAGACTGTAAAGTTCATCTTCATGATGCTTTTTCATTTCAGCTTGAAAACTGCAGGACTACAGGAACTCAACAAAAGCTGCAGCTGCTCTGTCTGTGCACGCTCAGGAACGTGCACGTCACACACACAACCTCAGGAACGTGCACGTCTCACACACAACCTCAGGAACGTGCACGTCACACACACAACCTGGGCCTCATGATGTGAGTATTTCTATTTTAAACTTTATTTTTCATTGATCTTTATTTATCCAGGTCGACTCACTGAGTCACGAGAACTCATTTTCTAGAGAGACCTGTTTAGGAGCAGGTGGTGGGGGTTGAGTGCCTTGCTCAGGGGCCCAGAGTGGGGCCAATGAGGGTGGAGGCAGGTGTGGGTGTTTCACCTTTTCCACCCACATTTTGATGTTGACGGTACCGGGAGGTGAACCTGTGACTTTCCAATCACAGGCCCATCTTGTAACCTCTGCTCCACCACTCCCCCACATGACATCATATCATAATGGTCATGGTCGTATTAAAATCTCACTGGTTTCCTTCCAGATGTGTTAAACAGCTACTGGTCCCCCTGATGTTTCCAGGTGTGTGTGGTCAGTGGATGAAAAGCCTGGCATGAACAAGATGATGCTGGAGATCATGATTTGATGAGAGCTCCCACCTTCTACCTGTGAAGAACAAGAGCAGCTCAGTGAAGGTGCTGAGAGCTGCAGAGAGGCTGATCCATGGAGCTTCAACACAGCAACCTCCAAACATG
>NC_056512.1:46874869-46890184 GCF_014905685.2 Nematolebias whitei | reverse complement strand
ATGTATATATGTATATTATAATTAGAGTAGTAGTCAATCACCAGCAGAAAGTCCTTTCCATCCAGATGAAATAAATCAGTGCCTACCTTTTGCCAGGGTGAAGAGGGTAGGTCTGCTATCATCATTGTCTCTTTTGTTTGTTTATAGTGATGTTTAAGACATGTTCCACATTTTTGTATCATCTCTTCAATATCCCTGTTGATGCTCAGCCAGTAAACCGCTACTCTTGCTCTCCATTTACATTTTTCCACACCAAGATGTCCTCATGGATACGTTGCAGTATGTCTTTCCGTGTGGTTTGAGGGATGACAATCTTGTTTTGTCTCAGCAGCAGCCCATTGGCCAAACACAAATCTGCACGCACAGAGTAGAACCCTGGACAGACCAGTTTGGATATGATAGGACACTTTTTGTAACAGCTGATCTTTTGTTGTCTCTTGTACAATTTGCTGTAAGATGACATCTGATACTGGGAGTGAAGCAGTTACCATGTTTACATTTGTTTCAGCATCCTCAGATGTAGGACTGCCCAACAACTCACAGCTTGGTGCTGGTGCTCGTGACAATGCATCTGCCAACACAATGTACTTTCCTGGAGTATATCAATCAACCTTTATTTCTACAGGTAAATCCCTCTCTTGTAAATGAGCCTCGAGGACTCATTTACAAGAGAGACCTGATTTCAACAAAGAAAGATGACAACAATGGACAAGAGCAACAACAATAAACAGTTATAAAAAAGCATACTACAGGTTTTTTTTTTATTTTTTTAACAAATAGGATGGCTAAAAGGAAAAGGTAACAAAACAAAAATAACAGCTAGATTCCAAGACAAATGTAGAAGACTAAAAACAGGAACATGTCAGCATTGGACCCTGCCAGGTGTCCAACAGATTCTTAAAGACACTTAGAGAGGTCAAAGGTCGAGAGCTTCAAATCTTTTTGTAAGATATTCCAGGAAACAGGAGCGGAACAGGAGAAGGCCCTTTTGCCTAGTTCAGTCCTCACTGAGGGAACACTGCAGGTAATAATGTCCTGAAAGCGCACTCCGTAGCTGCACTCACGCAGAGACATGTAGGAGGAGATGTATGAAGGCAACAGACCAAGAAGTGATTTAAAGATGAAAATATACCAGTGAGAGAGTCTGCGTGAAGTTAATGATGTCCAGTTAACCAGTGGATACTGGGTGCAGTGGTGGGTACAGTAGTTACAGCCAGTTATGAATCTTAGTGCACCATGATAGACAGCATCCAACATCTGCAGGGTTCTTGTAGGAGCGTTCATGTAAATAATATCACCATAATCAATTGAGGGAAGGAAAGTCACAGATACAAGGTGTTTCCTAACATTCAGGGTTAGACAGGATTTGTTTCTGAAAAAGAAACCCAGATTAACTTTCAGTTTCTTTACCAAGTTTTCCACATGGAGCTTAAAAGAGAGATGTGAGTCGACCAAGATACCCAAATATTTATAGGAATCAACAAACTCAATGGGGACACCATTTGAGGATAAAATCGGAGGAAGAGCTGCTGGGACCAACTTCCTATTTGAAAAAAGCATCCCTTTGGTTTTGTCGGCATTTAGGACAAGTTTGAGGTGAAACAAATCTGTCTGGATGTTGTTGAATGCAGATTTCAAAAGCTGGAAAGCCTTAGCAACAGTTTTAGCTCGACAATAAACAACTGTGTCGTCAGCATAGAAATGTATGGATGCATTAGGGATGTTTTTACCTACATTATATATGTAGATTGTAAAGAGGGTGGGTCCTAAGACTGAGCCTTGTGGTACACCATTGTTGACTGTTAAATAACTGGAGGAAGTACCATTATGTTGAACACATTGCCTCCGGTCTGAGAGATAGTTAGAGAACCAACCAATGGTGTGATCTGAGAAACCGATTTCTGAGAGTTTATGACACAAGATGTTCTGATCCACAGTGTCAGAATCTTTAGACAGGTCTAAGAAAAGTGCAGCACAATAATCCTTAGCATCCAGTGCTTCAACAACATCATTAAGAACCTTCAGT
This sequence comes from Nematolebias whitei, assembly GCF_014905685.2. Lineage (NCBI taxonomy): Eukaryota > Metazoa > Chordata > Actinopteri > Cyprinodontiformes > Rivulidae > Nematolebias > Nematolebias whitei. The sequence goes on along the minus strand of NC_056512.1, from coordinate 46,888,158 downwards.
GAAGCAGTGGTTGTGCTGTGTTGTTTCCTGAAACCAGATTGATGTGGAGGTAAGATGTTAAATGAGTCCAGGTAATTTTTGATTTGAGAGTTTATCAGTTTTTCTAGAACCTTGGCTAAAATGCAGAGTTTAGAGATTGGTCGATAGTTGTTCAGTGAGGTGGGGTCACCTCCCTTCAGCAAAGGAAGAACAAAGGCTGTTTTCCAAGTGTCTGGGATGGAGTTTTGTCTTATGGAGAGACTGAAGATGTGGGTCACAGGGACTGTGATGATATGAGCAGCCAGCCTTAAGAAATAAGGTGGAAGTTCATCTGGACCTGCAGATATTTTAGGGTCAAGATCTTTTAACAGTTTATTGACCTCACTGACTGAGAATGGAGAAAAAGAGAAACTGTGATTAACTGAGGATTGACTTGTAGGAGGGATTTGATTTGTAGAAGTTTGATTATTAAGTGAAGTGGCTGATCTTCCATTAGTAACTGTGTCAAATAAAGAACCAGAAGCAACAAAATGTTTGTTGAGACAGTTCAGGATCTCATGCTTATTTGACACAGGAACAGAGTTAACGAGAAGTTGTGATGGGAGGTCAGATGATTGGGTGGTGCCTGAGAGAGATTTGATGGTTTTCCAGAAGCTGTTAGGGTCATTCAGATTTTTGGAGGTCTGAGATAAGAAATAGTTGCGTTTTGCTGCTTTGACAGAAGTTGTGCATTTATTCCTCATCTGTCGAAAACTCAACCAATCAGTATCTGAGCCAGATTTTCTCGCTGCAGCCCAAAGATGATCTCTCCTGTGCAGGAGGTCAGCTAGCTCTGGAGTAAACAAGGGGCTGTCTCGTCCCTTTATTCTGAACTGACGAAAAGGAGCATGTATGTTCAGGAAATAAATGAAATTATTATGGAAATAGTTCCAAGCAGAGTTCACGTCATCAGTTAACAGAATACGATGCCAGTCAAAGTGAGACAGATCCCAGAGGAATGACTGTTCACAAAAACGTTTCAAATCCCTTTTTTGAATTAATCTGGGCTTAGAAGGTGGAAGTTTAATATCTCTCGAAGCCGCTGTCACACAGTGATCACTCAAAAGATCAGCGAATACACCTGTACCAGGGAATTTGTGAGGCATATTAGTTAGAAACAGGTCTAAGATGGAGGAATTGTCAGGATGGTTTTTATTTAATCTAGTGGGAGAGTTGATCACTTGGGTAAGATTAAAAGTCAAGCAACATTCCTTGAATTTGTCACAGAGGGAGGTCGACTTACACCAATCAATGTTGAGATCTCCAGCCAAAAAGATCTCTTTGAATTTTAAATTACCAAGAAATTCCTTCATGGCAGTTAATGCCTCAGGTGATGCTGTGGGGGGTGGGGGCGATAGCAGCAGACTACAGTTAAAATCTGACCTCCATTCAAGGTGATATTTACAGATAAGGCTTCAAACTGGTTTGGAATTGTTTTGGAAGTCACAAGACTAGAAACCAGAGAATCTCTAATGTAAATAATGACTCCACCCCCCCTTTTTTGACGATCACAGCGGTAGATGTTAAATCCATTGATTGCCACGTCATTATTCATTACAGATTTGTTGAGCCAGGATTCAGAAATAAAGATAACATCTGCCCCAGAAGAACTGACCAGGATTTTCAAAGCATCCAGTTTTTTCAGAAGGCTACGAGCGTTTACATGTAGAAAATGAAGCCCAGAGGCGTTTTTAAAGTCATTTGGTGTGCTGTAATTAGTGGGGGGTCCAGGGTTGGGCTGAATCCCTGAGAGCAGTAACAACATTATTATCAGACATTTTCTTGAGTTTTTTGTGACTGATGTGTAATTACAGGAATTAATAGTGTGACAATTAGCCCCCATAATCGAACCATGAGAAACATTAATGAAGACGTGATCATTCAGAACCCAAAAACAGTGAAAGTTGCAGTGATGGGCAGATTCTGGTGTATTAACAAGATTCAGTGACTCCAGATAATCTGAGAACTGAAAATAGTGACAGTAATATGAATGATGCAGAAAAGTTTCAGACCATAAAACGTCACAGTTCAAATGGGCAAACAAACCCGACGAGTTGGCCCAACTGCAGTTTGAGTTGGGCTGAGGGGGGCTCCGGCCCCCCAGTGAAGATGGATGGATGCTCCCATGGGAAACAGAAGCTGGGTCCAGAATCAACAGGCCGAAACAGAAACAGATAATTTGCAGCAAATAGCAGAACGAGCTGCCAGAAAATCCTCCTGAAGTGAAAGGCATGATCCAAGCTCGTTTCAGGTCAACAGGGGCCAACAGCGTGATCCGGAATAAAATTAATTATTATCCAGGTGAGTTTGGATGGAGGCCTGCAGCTGCTCCGATACAAACTCCGAACTTCTCTCGAGCACCACGCAGACCTGCTCCTTCATGCTGCTCCTCTACGCTGCTCCTTCACGCTGCTCCTCCGCTTCTCAGCACCCAACAGCACGGGGCACCCCCGGTGAAAAGCGAGACTGACCGGAGAGGCAGAGGCTGAAGTCGGCAACTGGTCTGGGCCGGTTCTTCTCCAGTTCTGCTCCGGCGCTCCAAGCACGAGAGACGAAGAGGCTGAAGATATCCCTGGCCCAGTTCTGCTCCAGTCCGGCGGCCCAGTCTGGCGGCTTGGTTCTGCTCTGGTCCGGCGGCTTTTCAAAGCACCGGAGCGTCTCCTCCAGGTGAACACGACTCCACGGAGGTGGATCGTCCTTCGGTAAAAGTAACGGGCTGCTCACTGAAGCTGAGACCGGCTCTGTTGGAGACAAATTCCCCACAGCCACCTCGGTTCGGTTCTGGTCCAATTCGAGGGACACAGGTACACTTCCCCCACACCTATGGAGACACCACGAGGGCCAGTCCAGCAGAAAACGAGCGAAATACCACCCGGCGATATTTGTCGGAACCAGGTAGAACCACAAAGGACCAGATAAGAGTTTGTTGAGATCCAGAGAGAGAGAGAAAAAACACCGGACCTTCGTGCGTCGACTCCCCAGCTCGAGGGGTCACCTGGCCGGCAGGGTGCGCTCAGAGTGACCGATGGGGGGGGAGCGGCCGATCGGTCCTGGGCCAAAATATTTTTTTTTGGACGGTCCCGTCCGGCTCTCTGAGTCACTGAACACCGAATTCGGTTGGAAGGAGGACCAGCTTTAGTCCGGTTCGAAAAACGGGTCAGTTTGATGATAAAAGACTGCAGAGAAGTCGGAGGGAGCTGCTGTCCATCAGCTCGCCGGAAGTGAAGTGAGTTCAAAGTCATATCGCTGCAACGCCATCATCATTCGCTGAATCCTGGGTGAAATGTCATTTAGGTTCTTTTTTCTGATTGATATGAATGGTTTGTGATCAGTCTCTACAGTAAAAGTTGGTGATCCATACACATAGCTGTGAAACTTTTCACACTGAAACACTAAGCCCAAAGTCTCTTTTTCAATTTGAGCATAGTGCTGTTCAGTTTCAGTCATTGATCTGGATGCATATGCTACAGGCTGCCATTTGTCTCTATTCATTTGGAGCAGCACAGCACCCAAACCATCTTTTGAGGCATCTGTGGAAATTTTTGTTGGTTTTGTTGGATCAAAGAAGGTGAGTACTAGCTTTGTAGTTACAGCTTCCTTTAAATTTTTCCACTCCTTCTCATGTCTGTCTGTCCACTCAAACACTGTTTTAATTCAATTCAATTCAATTCAAAAATACTTTATTAATCCCAGAGGGAAATTAAGTGTTGTCGTAGCTCATCATCTTGGTTTCATTAAAGAGTTGTTATAGATGCTGAGCTGTAGGCAGGAAGGATCTCCTGCAGTGAATTCAAAGAATCTGGCGACAGATACTGATCCATCCACCTGGATCCAGCTTGCTGTCAGATCTGGTGGGCCTCTCGGTCATCCTGGGTAGCAGAACTGCCCGACTGCTGGGTAGAATTCCTCCCTGAGCGATGGTCACTCCTCCCAGCAGTATGCCGAGCTTCTCATCACCACGGACAGCCAGCTTACGGTGTTGGGAGATGATCCTGGTCCTCAGGTTGTCAAAAGCTGAGTTTCCCACCAGCTCCATGATCTTGGTGGTCAGGTACTCGAGCACAGCCGCCAGGTTGATGGAAATTCAACCACGGTGCCTCCTTTTCTACTCCTTTGGGGCTGTAGCTGATGTATTTGAGCTTTTGATATGTTAATCAGATGCTCCTGGTTGTTAAAAAAAACACATTGTCACCATGGTTACACATCATAACAAATGCCCAAAAGTAGACAGGTTTCTATAAAAAGCCTTCCAGCTGCACAGCATCCAATATCAGAGGAAGTAATCATCCGAAAAAGTGATTTACATCCAGATAAAAGAGGAATTAAAGTTTTCAAAAGCAATAACACAAAATTAATGTAACAGAGCTGCTCCAACATACAGCCCCCCCGAGTGGCGCAATTCTAGAACAATTCTAGAATTCTAGTTTTATGCTGTTACAGCTCTCTGAGGCATGCCATCTTTGAGGTAAGATTAGGAATGAACTTACCCAAGAAGTTGATCATTCCCATGGCTCGCAAGACACCTTTTTTGTCTGTGGGTGCAGGCATATTCAATATTGCTTGCACTTTGAAGAGCATCTCAGCGTGACCTCAGCCGAAGTAAGGAGTACTTTCAGGAGGATTAATCCGCACAAGGCAACCGGCCCAGACAACATCCCCGGAAAAGTGTTGAAAGTAGGGGTTGAACAACTACATAATTTTTAAACTCGACATTAACATAATAAAACTCGAGTAGAACGCAAGTAATTGATGACTTCATAGGATCTAAAGATACAAAAATAAATAAATAAATAAAACCACAAAAAAGGTAATTATTTACAAAAAAAGACCAACAAAAAATTGGGAGCGTATATTATGCTCCTACCATTTATCATACTGCAAATAAGTCACAGGAAAAACTAAACTATTAGTTTTTATTATTAAGCTGCAAACGTGAAGAAACGTGCAGCACATCAAAAACTAAACTAAAAACAGTGGGGGGGGTCGACCACTCCACAAAACCGCCAGCTGTGGTGCGCATTAAGTTTAGTTTTAGAGGTTAATACAGTATGTTTATAGGTTTTTTAAATAGGTTTAGAGATTAATATTTTTTGCTTTTTGTTTGTGAAACAAGGTCAGAGGAAGATGGTTCTGGGTCAGACGATTGGACCCCGTGTTACACCATATTCTGTGACCTGCAACATTGCATGCAACACCGCCCCCTATGGTCACAATATACGGTGGTCACAGAATATGGTGTAACACCAGTTCGCATCAAGCTCCAAACACTCAGGAAGTTTATTCATTTTCTGTTTCCTTACGGTAGTTGAACCAGAAGATTCATCTTTAGTGAAATATTTCCAGACTATTGATGCATTTCTACCTGTTTGTCAAGACTCGGTCTGCTCTGCTCCATCCATCTGCTTGGAGGAATCCATTTTGTAACCCGCGCTCGGTGTGGATCACGTGACACGTGACGCGATGACGTAAATGTAGCGTAATGACGTCACCACGAATACTCAACATGAAATTAAAAAACTTGATAGATGTCCTGGGAATCGATGTGTAGATTACTTGAGTAGTCTGTTAAAGCCCTAGTTGAAAGAATGTGCCGGTCAGCTCTGCGAGGTGCTGGCAGACATCTTTAACATCTCACTTACCCTGGCGACAGATCCCACCTGCCTCAAGACTGCCACCATCATCCCAGTCCCAAAAAGCTCTACAGTGACTGGTCTGAATGACTATCGGCCAGTGGCCCTCACCTTGATTGTCACTAAATGTTTCGAAAAACTGGTCATGACTCACATCAGAACAACCATCAACATTAACGAGGACCCTCGGTATGCATACCGTGAAAACCAATTCAATTCAGTTTATTTATACAGCGCCAAATCACAACAAAGTTGTCTCAGGGCACTTTACAGGAACATTCACATAAAAGCCAATCAGTAAAGTTCTCTATCTAAGGAATCCAGCAGACAAGTTGAATCTTGGCTTTGTTGCAGTTTCCCATCATGAGCAAGCACAGTGGCAACAGTGGAAAGGAAAAACTCCCTTTTAAAAGGAAGAAACCTCCAGCAGAACCAGCTCAGGACAAGAGGCCATCTGCTTTGACCGGCTGGTTGAGAGGACAGGAAGGAGAGACAGACTAACACAGAATGGTAGGTCCAGGTATAGGTCCAGGTCCAGGTATAGGTCCAGGTGTATCTGAAAGACAAACACATGTTAAGGATAGAAAAAATAATTACAAATACAAAACAGGTTGAGCAGAGTAAGTAAAGACAGTAGCAGAGTGAAAATTGTGGTCAGTGTGTCCTCCAGCAGTCTAAGCCTATAGCAGCATAACTAAGGGACAGCTCAGGAAACCCAAACCGACCCTAACTAGGATTTAGCAAAAAGGAAAGTCTTAATCCCAGTTTTAAAACTGGATAATGTGTCAGCCTCACGGACAGAGATTGGAAGTTGGTTCCACAAGAGAGGAGCCTGAGAACTGAAGGATCTGTCTCACATTCTGTTTTTGTAAATTCTAGGAAACACAAGTAAACCTGCAGCCTGAGAGCGAAGTGCTCTGTTAGGAAAATATGGAACAATAAGATCTGTAATATAAGATGGAGCCAGGTTGTTGAGAGCTTTGTAGGTTAGAAGTAAGATTTTGAATTATATTCTGGATTTGACAGGGAGCCATTGGAGAGAAGCTAAAACTGGAGAGATATGATCTCTCCTACTAACTCCGGTTAAGACTCTGGCAGCAGCATTTTGGATCAACTGAAGACGTTTTAAAGAAGTATTTGGACACCCAGATAATAAACCATTGCAATAGTCCAGTCTAGACGTGACAAATGCATGGACTAGTTTTTCTGCATCATTTTTAGATCAGATGTTTCTAATGTTAGTGATATTACGCAGGTGGAAGAAGGAGGTTCTAGTAACGTTTTTAATGTGGGGGATAAAAGACATGTCCTGATCAAAAATAACACCAAGATTTTTAACATTAGAACTAGAGGACAGATTAATGCATCTAAGGAGGGAGAAAGATTGAAAAATTAATTCCTATGGTGCTCAGGTCCAAAAACCAAAACCTCGGTCTTGTTTGTGTTCAACCGGAGAAAATTAAGGGTCATCCAGGTTTTTATGTCTTTAAGACATGTTTGTAGTCTAAGTAGCTGATTGGATTCATTGGGTTTAATGGACAAATATAATTGTGTGGCATCAGCATAACAATGGAAATTTATCCCATGCTGTTTAATAACTTTACCTAATGGAAGCGTATATAAAGTAAAAAGTACTGGCCCAAGCACTCAGCCCCGAGGAACTCCATGACTAACTTTTGTGTATGAAGAAGATTTATTATTTACATTTACAAACTGGAATCTATCAGATAGATATGATTTAAACCATTTTAGAGCTGTTCCTGTACTCCCAATATCATATTCAAGCCTCTGTAGTAAAATATTGTGATCAACTGTTTCAAATGCAGCACTGAGGTCTAACAGGACCAGTAGAGACACACGTTCATTGTTTGAGGCCATGAGAATATCATTAGTGACGTTTACTAGTGCTGTTTCTGTACTACGATAAGCTCTAAACCCTGACTGAATCTCTTCAAACAGATTATTTCTTTGTAGATGTTCATGCAACTGACCTGCAACTATTTTCTCTAGAATTTTTGAGATGAAAGTTAGATTAGATATAGATCTATAGTTGGCCAGAATTTCTGAATCAATGTCAGACTTCTTAAGTAAAGGTTTAATTACAGCAACCTTAAAGAGCTATGGTACATAACCATTCATCCATCCATCCATCCATTATCTTTACCCGCTTATTCCATTTTTGGTTCATGGGGGTCGCTGGTGCCCATGTCCAGCAATCACTGTGCGAGGGGCAGGGTACACCCTGGACGGGTTGCAAGTCCATCACAGGGCCACAAAGAGACAAACGAGACAAACAACCATTCACTCTCTCATTCACACCTAGGGACAATTTAGAGTTACCAATCAGCCTAACATGCATGTTTTTGGACTGTGGGAGGAAACCGGAGTACCCGGAGAAAACCCACGCATGCACGGAGAGAATATGCAAACTCCACCCAGAAAGGCCCCTGGACCGGGGTTTGAACCAAGGACCTGCTTGCTGAGCATAACCATTCATTAAAGACAAATTAAGCAGATACAAAATGTGGACATTAATTAGGGGAAATACCTCTTTAAACAGTCTAGTTTGGATGGGATCTAGCAGACATGTGGATGGTTTGGATGACGTTATTATTTTTGACAATTCAAAGCTCAACAGGACAAAAACTGTCCAAACATAAATCAGGCTCTAGTGAAATTTTTTAAGTTGTCTCATTTGACAGGGGACTAGAGATAGTAGAAGGAAGGATGGTTTGAATTGTCTCTCTAATTGAAATAATTTTATTTATAAAGAATCTCATGAAGTCATCACTACTTATAGTTGTAGGGATACATGGCTCAACCGATCAACAGAGAATCCCATCTCCTCTGTGGTCCACACTGCATTCAACCACCTGGAGCAGAAAAACTCTTAAGTCTGTATGCTCCTTGTGGACTTCACATCTGCCTTCAACACCATGATCCCCCAAACCCTGATGGACAAACTACTCACACTAGGACTAAGCCCCTCCATTTGCAACTGTGTAGTAGACTTCTTAATAAACAGACCACAGTTAGTGAGGATCCACAACGTCTCCTCCTCCATAACTCTCAGCACTGGCTCTCCTCAGGGATGTGTGTTGAGCCCCCTTCTGTTTACTCTGCTCACATATGATTGTGCAGCTACACATCCAGGCTGTCACATTGTAAAGTTTGCAGATGATACAGCGGTGGTGGGATGCATCACAAACAATGATGAGTCCAGCTACAGGCAAGAGGTGGAACACCTGGAGAGCTGGTGCAGGAAGAACAACCTTCACATCAGTGTGAAGAAGACAAAGGAGATGGCCATGGACTTCAGAAGAAACAAACACACCTACACCCGCCTGAACATAGGAGGATCTGTGGTGGAAGTGGTCTCCAGCTACAAGTACTTGGGTGTGCACCTGAACAACCACCTCAGTTGGAGCAACAACACCACCAGCCTGATCAAGAAAGCTCATCAGAGACTCTACTTCCTCAGGTGGCTGAGACGAGCTGGTCTGTGAAGCTCAATCCTCACCTCCTTCTATAGGTGTGCAGTGGAGAGCATCCTGTGCTCCAGCATCAACGTGTGGCATGGAGGCTGCATAGCTGCAGAAAGAAAAGCTTTGCAGAGAGTGGTGAAGGCTGCACAGAAGATGTTGGAGTCACACCATCACAGACATCTACACCTCCAGATGCAGGAAGACGGCCACCTTCATCATGAAGATGTTGGAGTCAGCCTCCCCACCATCACAGACATCTACACCTCCAGATGCAGGCAGAGGGCCACCTGCATCATGAAGGACCACACTCACCCAGCACACACACTTTTTGCCCCACTACCCTCAGGAAGGAGGTTGAGGAGCATTAAGTGTAGAACCACTAGACTGAGGAACAGCTTTTACCCTGAGGCTGTTAGACTCATGAATCTCTAACCAGAATAATCACTGTGAAAAAATCACATCATGTTGCTGCTCATTTGTTTCAATGTTGATGTGTTCATGCGTGCTCATCTGCTTACACAGACTCATGTTCATGTTCGTGCTGCTGTTCAAAGTAATGTTTTATGCTATTAGTGCTTAGTGTATATTTAGTTTATGTTTTTCTTAGTTCATATCTTAGATGTTATTACTGTTTTTCTTTTACATTTTATTGTTGGATGTAACTGGGACCCTGTGAACATAATTTTGCTCCACCACATGTACCACATGAGGTGCGAATGACAATAAAGAATCTCTGAATCTGACTTTGGGGTGATCAGGTTCCACTCCCTCACTTGTGATCTTGTCTCCCAAGAAGGTCATCTCTGTGACACCAAAGAGGCACTTGTCTCTATTCAGTTTCATTCCGTTCTTTTTGACTCTCCATAAAAGCTTCTCCAGTCTGTCGTCACGTTGTTGTTTTGTATTTCCCCAGACCACAAGGTCTTTTATATAGACTCTGGTGCCTTCCAGCCCTTCTATTATAGTCTCCATTGCTCTGTGAAAAATCTCTGGAGCTGATTTAATACCAAATGGGAGCCTCAAGAAACTGTAACACCCAAATCTTGTGTTGAAGGTAGTGGATCTGCTGCTTTCTGGATCCAGCCTCAGCTGCCAAAATCCATGTGATGCATCCAATTTGCTAAAAAAAACTTAGCCCCTATCATTTCACTCATTATTTCTTCTCTTTTTGGGATCTGATAATGCTCTCTTTTGATATTTTCATCAAGATCTTTGGGATCAAGACAGACTCTTAAAGCACCTGTATTCTTTTTCTTGACACGCGTGATGGACTTCACCCAATATGTGGGCTCCTCTACTCGTTCAATGACACCCAATTGAATCGTTCTTTCCAGTTCCCTTTTCAAACCAGCCCTGAGTGGTGCAGGAACTCTCCTTGGCGCATGCACCACCGGCACGGCATCATCCTTGAGCTGGATTTTGTAAGTGTAAGGTAGTGTTCCATGTCCTTTGAAGACTGAAGAAAATTTACTGACAATGTCTGAACTTTCTTCATGTTGTTGGTGCTCCAGTCTTTTGTTTTGTTTGGCTACTTCTATGTTGTCTTCTACGTTAATCTGATAGATCCTCTTTACCAGTCCTAGGTCCTCAGATATTCTGTCTCCTAAGAGTGACTCATGTCCATTAGGCACAATGGTGAATAATATGTTATGCTGTCTGCCTTTTACAGTTTAAGTCTGCATCCACCTTTTATTTGTATTGGTTGGTTATTATAAGCCCTGAGAGGTGTGATTTGTTCTGTATTTAATTTAGGCTTTTGAGTCAGTGTATTAAAATCCTTTTCACTGATCAAGTTAGCTTTGGCCCCAGTGTCAATTTTGAAAGTCACTATTGTCCCATTAACTAGTAGTGGAGCAGTCCATTTGTCTTCTGTGACCGTGCTTACAGTTTGACCAGTGTTTATTTTTGAAGATTGTCTTTTGACATCTTCATCATGTGACACCATCTGAATGAAAAATGTTTCACTTAACATATCCCTGTTGTCTGTGTCTTCCTGCACTGCGTGGACTTCTTGTCCTCTTTTCTTGGAGAGACACATTTTTAGACTTAGTGGACCAGCTAGCCATTCCTACTCAGACAATTCAGAACACTCTGACAGTGACTGGTTTAACTGGACAAAGTTTTGCCACGGTACGCCTCAAGGTACAAGGACAGCACATCATCATTTCTGGTAACCACCACGAGAAGTTTGATTTCTTTGTAATTGACTCCCCCATTACTCAATTGGTTTTGGGGCTTGCTTGGCTAGAAAAGCACAAGCCTACTATAAACTGGACTGAAAGGAGAGTTGATAAATGAAGTACATTCTGTTTAAAGAACTGTTTGCATACAGCCATACCTAACACCCCTGAGATGAAACAAATACTCAAACAGGCTGACTTATCCAGTGTTCCTACTGCATATCATGACTTGGACTCTGTATTTAATAAAGAAAAAGCATTATCATTGCCTCTGCATCGTCCTTATGACTGTGCCATTAATCTTCTTCCTGGGGCTCCTCTTCCTACCAGTAAATTATTCAAAATATCTGGTCCTGAGAGAGAAACTATGAAAAATTACATTGAAAAATCCCTCGAGTCTGGTATCATCAGCCCATCTACCTCTCCTGTAGGGGCAGGATTCTTTTTCGTGTCCAAAAAAGATAAGACCCTTCAACCCTGCATAGACTATCAGGGTCTTAATCAGATTACCATAAAAAATAAGTATACCCTGCCTCTCAATGACTCTATTCACGAACAATTACATTCTTCTACCATCCATCCATTATCTTTACCCGCTTATTCCATTTTGGGTCACGGGGGTCGCTGGTGCCCATGTCCAGCAATCACTGTGCGAGGGGCGGGGGACACCCTGGACAGGTCTCCAGTCCATCACAGGGACACATAGAGACAAACGAGACAAACAAACATTCACTCTCTCACTCACACCTAGGGACAATTTAGAGTTACCAATCAGCCTAACATTCATGTTTTTGGTCTGTGGGAGGAAACCGGAGTACCCGGAGAAAACCCACGCATGCACGGAGAGAACATGCAAACTCCACCCAGAAAGGCCCCTGGACCGGGGTTTGAACCAGGGACCTGTTCGCTGAGAGGCAGCAAAGAATATAAAATACATCCAGAATATAAAATACATAAAGAATATAAAATACATAAAGAATATAAAATACATAAAGAATATAAAATACATAAAGAATATAAAATACATAGAGCAGAGTTAAGGATAAGCGAGTCTAAAGAGATGTGTTTTCAGAGTAGTCTTGAATATAGAAAGAGAGGTGGTGTTTCTTAAGTCAGGGGGTAGAGAGTTCCAGAGGTGAGGGGCAGAGCAGGTGAAGGCCCTGCTCTGCACGGTGGAGAGGCGGGCAGAGGGTACATGGAGGTGTAGTGAAGAGGAGGATCTGAGAGAGCGAGAGGGGATGGAGATGTGTAGGAGGTCAGATAGGTACGGAGGGGCAAGGTTGTGGATAGCTTTGAAAGTGAGAAGAAGAATTTTGAAGACGATGCGTGATTTAACCGGGAGCCAGTGGAGCTGCTGCAGGACTGGAGTGACGTGGTTATAGGAGGAGGTTTGAGTGATGACACGGGCAGCTGAGTTCTGGACCAATTGCAGCTTCTGGAGAGATTTGTTGGGGAGGCCATAAAGAAGGGAGTTGCAGTAGTCAATCCGGGAAGTCACAAGACTGTGCACAAGGATAGCTGTGGAGCGGGGTGTGGGAGAAGGGCGTAGACGGTTAATATTTCTGAGATGGAAATAGGCAGACCGAGTGACATTGTTGATGTGTGAAGTGAAGGAGAGAGTGGTGTCGAGGATGACACCAAGACTCTTGACCTCATGAGGGAGTTTTTCTTTCCACTGTCACCTTCATGCTTGTTCAAGATGAGAGTTCTGCGATTGAGTTAAATTCAAAGCAGTCTGCTCCTCAGATAAATAATGTTTAATTATTATATGAATGTTTCTGTTAACTTATTTTATATATGAATGTTTCTGTTAACCTATTATTTTATATATGGATGTTTCTATTAACCTATTATTTTTATATGTGAATGTTTCTGTTAATTATTATTTTTATATATGGATGTTTCTATTAACCTATTATTTTTATATGCGAATGTTTCTGTTAATTATTATTTTTATATGTGAATGTTTCTGTTAA
>NC_056512.1:46873646-46874859 GCF_014905685.2 Nematolebias whitei | reverse complement strand
ATGTTTCTGTTAATTATTATTTTTATATGTGAATGTTTCTGTTAATTGAACGTTTCAGAAAAAAAAAAAAAAAAAACTGTCCAGATGACCTGACTGAAAATTGTTGGATTGTATACCTGGATTATTGAGCATGGACTGTTTTGGTTTTGAACCAGTTTGACATGACTGTCGACGAGGAAGAGGGCCGGCTCCAGAGGTGGGGTGTGCCAAAGACACCATCTTAGCACCAATATAACTGGTTTGTTCCACTTTGGAGTAAGCTGTTTGGGGCAAGAATCAGTTTTGTGTTGTGTGTTTCCTTGACTGATGAAGCCTTTCGGATGGAAGGTGAAACGTTTCAGAAAAAAAAAAGAAACTGTCCTGATGACGTGACTGAAAATTGTTGGGTTTCTGTTAATTATTATTTTTATATGTGAATGTTTCTGTTCAATGCCCTGAGACGACTTCTGTTATGACAACAGGTCAAATTGAATTGTGCTATTTCGCGTTCCGACAGGATGACGTCATCTTTTCCTGTAAAATTGAGAAACATTTCAGGGCGTGGCTCCCGGCCGCGTCTGGTTCGAACGTGTACTACGTCCTGACGTCATTTTCGGGGCGGGACTATAAAACCTTGTTTTCGAGCTCGAAGCCTCCATTTGGTGAGTGTTACCGGAGCAGAGTCCGTCAGCGGTGTCGACAACCAGGCCAGACCCCCCCAAAAACAGAAGAAAAGTACAAATCAAAGTCAGCCGCTCTCCACCAAGTTATTATCCGAAAGGAAAGCCAATCTTATCGTATGTCCGCTATCCAGAATCTCCAAACCTTTGGTAAGTGTCCGTTTTTTTTCGGTCGACGTGAGGCCGGGGTGGGGGAAGGGCGATATCCGCCGCGGTTTTGCGTCGAAGTCTAGTCGCTTTGGGTGCTGATCGGAGTGTCTTAGTGACGGCTCTCAATATTCTTACGCCAATAATGTCTTCAGATGAGGTTTGTTTTAAGAGTTGGAAGTGCCTCCCGAGATTACGCCGTTTAAAAGCTTCAGCGGAACGTCCGCCATGTTAGGCCCGAATGTTGCTAACATCCGTTAGCTCGGGTACAGAATGGCCTCGGGTCATAAGGTCGCACATTAGTTTGATACAAATTTATTTAGAACCCTGTTGGTTCTGAGAGTGTCATCGGATACGTTTTAAATATATTTAGCCGTTAGTGTTTGAATCTGGACCCCCCCCCCCCC
>NC_056512.1:46866323-46873546 GCF_014905685.2 Nematolebias whitei | reverse complement strand
AACTGCCTGGCTGACATCAGGGACTGGATGGCTTTAAATTTCTTGAGTTTCAATGAAAAGAAGTCTGAAGTCATGTTGTTCCCTCCCAACAACACAATCACAAACCGCTGTATCGACTTCTCCGCTCTAACCCTGTCAGAAAAACAAAGAGTCACTAATCTGGGCGTGATAATGGACCCTTCTCTGAAGCTTAACAATCATGTAAACACGATTGTTAAATCATGCTTCTTCCAACTGAGGTGATTGTCTAAACTGAAGCCCATATTGTCCAAAAAGAACCTGGAGACAGTAATACATGCATTCATTACATCTAGGCTTGATTACTGCAATTCACTCCTCCATTGCACGACTACAACTGGTCCAGAATGCAGCAGCCCGATTTTTAACCAGTACAGGCAAAAGAGAGCACATTACACCAGTTTTGGCCTCACTGCACTGGTTACCTGTTCTCTTTCGAATCCAGTTCAAAATACTCATGTATGTTTACAAATCACTGAACAGTGTCGCCCCCCTCCCCTATCTCTCTGATTTGCTACAACCGTATGTCCCACCACGCTCCCTGAGGTCAGCGGACCAGTTGCTCCTCACAGTTCCAGGAACTCGTCTTAAGAACAGAGGTGACAGGGCCTTCTCTGTAGCAGGACCAAGACTCTGGAACGTGTCAGACAGGCCCCCTCCCTCTCGGTTTTCAAGTCCCGTTTAAAAACTCACTACTATTCAGTAGCTTTCAACACAAGATGATCTGTGTTTTGACCCTGTATGCTCTACACTGTTTTGTCGTCATTATCTGCATCGTTTTTTGTCTATATTCTGATTTACCTCATTATGTATTTTGCTTTGTGTGTTACCTGTTGTTTTGTCTGTACAGCACTTTGGTTGGCCTTGTTGCTGTTTTAAGTGCTTTTTAAATAAATTGGTATGGTATGGTACTCCTCTCTAAAACCATCGTTCCTCTCTATCCAGGATGTAAACATCTTCATCCCTGAAAGAGTGACCTCTGACCTGGAGATGAGTGTAGACCGCAGAGTCCTAGCCTGATGATGTTGATCTTCTGTGCTGGTCCATCTTTTTGGTCAAAGTCAGTTACTTACTGTTTGGAATCTCAGATACAATAGAAGTCAATAACAGTTTGGGTGTGTGACCTCTGAGAAGACACAGCCAGTCCTGCATCTGAGACACTGGTTGGACAGAGACATAAATTCTTACAGGTGGACAGATAAACTGTAGCAGACTAGAAGAGGAATATTTGGTTGGAGAACTGTAGAAGAAGAAATACATAACTAAGATTCCAGGACAAACTGTTTTTTTCTTAAATAATCTTTCTCTTTTTTTTCTCTGCAGTTTGTTTTTTGGAAACCTCTACATTTACTGTGCATGGCACGGACATGTGCACATCACTGGTACGACTCCAGCTTGTGTGGACAAGATTCTGCTTCTTGCTGCCGACTCACTCAGTTCTTTTTTCTAAAATTCTGACTCCTGTTGGGTTTCTATCTCAGACAAAGACCGCCGCACGGTGTTTATCTCGCTCACGGTGATCACTTTAGTCGGCTGCTTCCTCTTCTTCCTGATCCGGAAGCCTGAGCCAGAACCTGCGTCTGGTTCTGAGGTGACGGAGTCGTTGCTGCAGACAGAATCTACAGAAGACTCCAGGTCGAGGTGAGTCCTGAACAACACTTCTGAGGAAAGATGAAGCTCAGATTCTTTATGCTCACCCACTGCCATGACAGGTGGGCAATGAGAGAACAGTCTGTTGGCAAAATATCTCATGAAGCATTGGATGCTTAAATGGACCTCTCAGAAAGTATTCACTTAATTGACATCACAGTATGTGAACTCAACTGGATTCAAGATGGTCGCCACAGCTAATGGATGTAAGTGTACCTCAGTCAGGTTTAAAAGTGCAGTGTGGTAGTAGCTGAGAGTTCTTCTAACAGATGGTGTGAGATCTCTAACAAAACAACTTAAAACTTGCTTTAAAACTTTTAAAATGTCACTAAAACTTAACTGTGAATGTTATATACCTGGATGACTGAGAAAACAAACTTTGTGTTTTGAAAGGGTGTTTGTGTAAAGTTAATAATCAGTATCTTACCTGCTGTGGACCTCTCTGACAGATCTCATTTTGATCTGAATGATTACTGGCCAGTAGCCCTCACCCCGATAGTCGCTAAATGCTTTGAAAGACTGGTAATGACCCACATCAGAACAACCATCAACATCAACGAGGACCCTCACCAGTACACATACCGCGAGAATCGATGTACAGAAGATGTCACCTCCTCTGTGATCCACACTGCTCTCATCCACCTGGAGCAGAAGTACTCTTACATTTGTATGGTCTTTGTGGACTTCACATCTGCCTTCAACACCATGATCCCCCAAACCCTGTTGGACAAACTACTCACATTAGGACTAAGATCGGAAAGTCACAGGTTCAACTCCTGGTACTGTCAACATCAGTATATGGGTGGAAAAGGTGAAACACCCACACCTGCCTCCACCCTCATTTTCCCCACTCTGGGTCCCCACCATCTGCTTCCTAAACAGGTCTCTCTTGAAAATAAGTTCTCGTGACTCAGTGAGACTACCTAGATAAATAAAGGGTAAATGGGGAAAAAAAGCCCCTCCATTTTGGACTTCTTAACAAACAGGCCTCAGTCTGTGAGGATCCACAACTTCTCCTTCTCCACCATAACCCTCAGCACTGGCTCTCCTCGGGGCTGTGTGTTCAACCCTCTCCTGTTCACTCTGCTCATGTATGATTGTGCAGCTACCCATCCAGGCTGTCATATTGTAAAGTTTGCAGATGATACAGTGGTGGTGGGATGCATCACAAACAATGATGAGTCCAGCTACAGGCAAGAGGTGGAACACCTGGAGAGCTGGTGCAGGAAGAACAACCTTCACATCAATGTGAAGAAGACAAAGGAGATGATTGTGGACTTCAGAAGGAACAAACACACCTACAACCCCCAAACATAAGAGGATCTGTGGTGGAAGTGGTCTCCAGCTACAAGTACTTGGGTGAACACATGAATGATAACCTCAGCTGGAGCAACAACACCACCAGCCTGATGAAGAAAGGTCATCAGAGACTCTACTTCCTCAGACGGCTGAGACGAGCTGGTCTGGAAGCTCAGTCCTCACCTCCTTCTACAGGTGTGCAGTGGAGAGCATCCTGTGCTCCAGCATCAATGTGTGGCATGGAGGCTGCACAGCTGCAGAAAGAAAAGCTTTGCAGAGAGTGGTGAAGGCTGCACAGAAATGATGGAGTCAGTCTCCCCACTATAACAGACATCTACACCTCCAGATGCAGGAAGAGGGCCACCTGCATCATGAAGGACCACAATCACCCAGCACACACTTTTTGTCCCGCTCCCCTCAGGAAGGAGGTTGAGGAGCATTAAGTGTAGAACCACTAGACTGAGGAACAGCTTTTACCCTGAGGCTGTTAGACTCATGAATCTCTAACCAGAATAATCACTGTGAAAAATCACATCATGTTGCTGCTGATCTGTTTCATGTTGCTGCTGATCTGTTTTATGTTGTTGTGTTCATTCATGCTCATCTGCTCACACAGACTCACGTTCATGCTGCTGTTGAACGTACTGTTTTTATTCTACTAGTGCTTAGTGTGTTTTTAGTTAACATTTTTCTTAGTTCATATCCTAGATCTTATTACTGTTTTTCTTTTACATTTTAATAGTTTTGTTGGATATAACTCGGACCCTCTGTACACAATTTCGTTCCACCACATGTACACGTGTTGTGAATGACAAATAAAGAATCTTGAATCTTTGAATCTTGAATCCTTGAATTTGGAAGAAATATGGTTGACTTCTAAACCAACTGGTCGGAGCTGCAATAACAGCTGAGTGGATGGTATGACCAGTGTTTTTTAATGTTTCACATCTCACCAATATTTGACCAGAACTCTGTGGTTATTCACAACTACATAAAAAGTAGTAGAAGCAAGCTGTAGCTCTTCCTGAGAAGGAAGGTACCATACATCTCAGGTTTTAAGACGTACCCGTCTCTAAACCGCACTTATTAAATATAAGATAAATCATAATTTTGTACATAAATAATATGCTCCGGTTATTTGGCCGCAGGCATCCACCATTCATTGTCAGGAACTGTGCTGTGCCCCCAGTCTGCTCTGGCTGTGTTCACCTTTCTTGCTGTAGTACAAGAATCAGCCACCAGATGGCGTTTCACAGAATATAGCTTGCTTTCAACAGTCAACACAAACTCAGGCTGCAAGATTGTCACGAGTTTTTATGAAGCTTCGCTTTCTGACTCATGGTTACAGCCATTATACCTTCAAAATGAACACAATAGCTATCTAAGCATAATCACTGGACAGAACAGTGCCAAACACCTACGTAACTGAAATTATTTAAAAATTATTTACTGGTAAATATTACCAAGAAGTCTTATTGAGGTCATGTGACCGGAAGTCAAATAGTACCAGTAGAATGCAGTACATAGTCATTAAATTAGTACCATTGATTTTTATTAAACACTTTTGTTAACAACTGCTGTTTTTAAATAGGGATGGGGCCGATCCGATCCAGTATCGGTATCGGCCTCCGATACCAGCAAAATTTACGTATTTTCCAATCCACCTGCCGATATTTCCGATCCATGCATGTCTGGTTGCGCTGCATGTTGGCTTCAAACTATGGAATGGATTTCCTGAACGGCGGCGTGTCTCATGAACCCAGAGTAATAAGACCCGCCTCACATTCAGGAAATCCAGTTCATAGTTTGCAGCCAGCTACAACATGAGGACTGAGTTAGCAGCACTGTGGCTAACAGCTAACAAACTTTTCATCAAAACATGTCGCTGTGTGGAAATATTTTACACTAAACGCCACAAAACAAGACAGCAACGTGCACTGTCTGCAGAGCCACAGCGCCACATTAAACCGCGGTGAAGTTAGTTTTACGATGGACGTTCGAGCTCCGTGGCTTCAGCGGGGCGCTGCTCTTTGCTCAACCCAAAACAAGCGACTCGACACCGGCCAGCCGCGTCCAATCTGCCCCGCTCAGTCTGCCCGTCTCTGAGGAGGGACAGACTGAGCGCGGCTCCCCCAAATCAGGCTGCCTGCTTCGGATTGAACAAGAAGAAGACATCGCTGAAACCACGGAGCTCAAATGTTTACAGAGAAGTTGCTATATTTCATCATGATTAATAACCAACCACTATCAGTTGTAGAAAACGAAGGATTTCACGGCTTGATACTTGCAGCCAAGATATAGTTTACCCTGAAGGAGATATTTATCAGTACAACAGTAGACAATCATAAAAAACATATGAATTGAAAATTATAATAAAAACAAAAATTATACATTATATAGTGATGTAAAATACTAAAAACAGGAACATGTCTGTTGGTTTATGCCATGAACTTAGCAGATGTTTAAAGCCATTTAACATTTAATTTAATTTAATTCATTTATTCATTCATTTAAATGAAACAAAATTAAAAAAAAAAAATAATCAAAAAGAAAATGTTGAATGAAAAGATTGCAGAAAGAAGAAAAAATTCTTATATCTGCCCCTTATAAAATATAAAACAACTTTAAACAATCACTTAAATTAATCACTTTAATATCCACTTTAAAGCTAGGAATAAAAAGAAACATGTTTTGTGTTAGCAGAATTTAATTCTAACTATAAAATTTATCCATCATTAATAAAACTTACCTCAAGTTGCCTTTTTGGACATGCATGCATATATTTGTACAAATTGTACTTGAGAGGAGATTATTACAGCCTCGTGTAAAATCAATGATGATCATGATATTGGATCTGGATCGGTATCGGCCGATACTTAGATCTAGGTATCAGGATCGGATCGGAATTTAAAAAAAGTGGATCGGTGCATCCCTATTTTTAAATGTACTTTCTAAATAAATTTGACATGATTTCTCCTCAGCAGAGCTCATATGAGCAGCAGAGAGGAAGGAAGGGGGATAGCCCCTCCCTCATGTACTGCTCCTCCGTTCTGTTTAAGCTTAAATGAGATATTGTTATTTAAACACATTTATCGTACACAGAAAGATTTTTTGAAACTTTTATTTAATATGTACGTCTTGACTGACTGACTGCTTTAAAAATAAATCTGATGACGTGTCCACCGTTGAGTTCTCATGATGGAAAGGGGAAGGGGGAAAGACCCCTTCTCTTATTTTTCGCTCTGTGTTTGTATGTGTTTAAAATGAGATCCTGGTATTTAAATGCATATTTACCAACACAGAAAGATGTCACACAGAATGAATTTTAAAACTTTTATTAAAACATGTACTAGACATGACTGCTTTTGCATCTCCAATCCCTTACCCTCGACATGATGCAGCTTATGGGTAGCAGCTCCATTTTCTCCTTGACAGTTGATCGATCACTTTTAACATGAAAGGTACGTCATAAGAAATTCTCTGTGCGTTTTCCATTATCACTGAACAAATGAACAGGTATGTGCATGAAGTGTAAAATGCGATAAACAACACAGGAATGATCTGAAGAAATCAGTTCACTTCTATCTTGGGGGTTGGTCCTCAAGAGAACCTTGTTGGTCATTCAGGTTAGACTTCTGGTCACATGATGACAGAGTGGGTGGAGTTATGGTTGGGTATTTGAAACCGTGAACAAAAGGCCTTGTACGTCTGATTACCTGAGGGCATTCTCTCTGTGTCACAAATGCCTGACTCCATAAGGGACGGGGTGCTGGGAGCCATGAGCGCTCAGCTCTGTCAAAGGAAAATGTTAGTCAGTGGCAGGAAGCTACAGAGAGATGGCAGGAAGTCTTTCAAAATAAAATATAAAAATATAAATTTCGAAAATTATGAAAAAAATACATAACCAAGACTCTCCTGCATATAAACTGTGGGGTACAAAGTGTGAGGAAAAGTAGCGGCTTTTACAATGGCAATTAAGGTAAATGTTTTACATGTCCAAGAGACCAAGTGGAAGGACAGCAAGGCTCGCAGCATTGGAGCAGGGTTCAAACTTCCGGTAAGATGGCGCCCGTGTACATGGCTTGCAATCTACCTCTGCTGATGGTGTTCGGATTATTTTTGTTTTTTGCATTTCTCATCTGTGACATCAACTCTCTGCTGGTGTATGACAGACAACAACTTTTGGATCTTCGTTTTTCTGTCACTGAAGTCGCTTATTTGGAACAATATGAGCGTACCTCTGGACCCCCCCCCCC
>NC_056512.1:46864394-46866223 GCF_014905685.2 Nematolebias whitei | reverse complement strand
CCCCCCCCCCTCCTCCCCCCCTGCTGGCGGATGTGCCAGCTTACTTCGCTGCGCTCCTCACCTCCCTGCCCGGAGATATCGCTTCAGATGCCGGGGAAAACGTGCTGGTCAGCTGGTGAAGCTTAAAGCTCTGTGCGCTGCATCTTCCTCTCCAGCTGGCGGTCATGGTCTCCATCGCCAGCTTCCTGTGTGCCCGGACCAGGTAACCAACGGGAGTTGTCAGCCGGTGCGCAGCTCGGACCGACCTGGAGGGGCTGTTATTGAAAACCTGTGGCCATTAGCGCGCGCTAACTCCACCGCTGCTAGCTCCACCGCTGCTAGCTCCACTTCGGACAATATCCGGATGTGTTTGGTCAACGCAAGATCTGTTACCAACAAAACTTTTATCCTCAGGGATTACTTTCAAGAGCACGATTTGGACTTTCTGTGCATCACAGAGACTTGAGTGTCTCAGGGTGAGTCCAGCGCCTTGACGGAATTACTGCCACCGAACTGTTTGTATTTTAATGCCCCGCGGCCATCAGGCTGGCACGGTGGTGGATTATTAACAATATTCAAATCAACTTTTGACTGTAAACAATTGCCCATCCCAGTTTCCCACGCCAGCTTTGAGCTGAGCGTCTTTGAACTCGGACATTCACCTCAGACTTTATTTGCACTTGTCTACCGCCCACCTCGGTCAAAGGATTTCATAAATGAGTTTTCAGACTTCTTGGCTGAAATCACACCAAAATATGATCATGTTTTCATTATTGGGGACTTTAATTTGCACGTGTGCTGTCCTGAGAAGCCCTTGGTTAAGGACTTTTTAGATCTATTGGACTCATTTAATTTAACTCAGCATGTAAATGGTCCCACCCAAGAGTGTGGACATACACTGGGCCTTGTTTTAACTCATGATATGACTGTTAATAATCTTGTTATTGATGATAATGTTTTTTCAGACCACATGCCAGTCCGGTTTGAGTTCACCCTCCCCCATTTAACTCCTAAGTCATGCATTCCTGCATGTAGGACCTGGACCATTAACCACTTCACTGCCGCACGTTTCACAGATGTTTATAACTCTGAAATGATAATTCAGGCCCCGGTGTTTCTCACCACCACTGAGGAGTTGACATCCCAGTTCAACTCTGTCTGCTTAAAGACTCTGGATCATGTTGCACCTGTTAAAATTAGAAAATCAAAACTGAGAGCAGAACCTTGGCTGAGTGACGTCACCATGGCCGTTAGGCAGCAGTGCAGGAGGGCGGAGCGCAAGTGGAGGAAAGACAGGCTGCAGGTCTCTTTTCAAATACTTAAAGACAGTTGGTGCTGTTATCAGAAAGCAGTAAAAGCTGCTAAATCCAAATACTTCTCTGATATAATTACCTCAAACTCTCACAATCCACGTGTCCTCTTCTCCACCCTAAACTCTGTTCTCCACCTCACTGCACCATCACCTCTGGAAGCCTCGACTGAGCTGTGCAACAACTTCTTACATTTCTTTTTGGAAAAAATTGCGACCACCCGGGCTCTCATTTCCCCTCCAACTCATGACCCATCCATCCTACCTCAATCTGTAGCTCCTTTTGACTATTTGAACCCATCACTCTTTCTTCTCTAGAGCAGGTCATGTGCAGCTTGAAACCTTCTGGCTCCCTCTTTGATCTGGTCCCCCCTCGACTACTAAAGGAGGTGTTTCCAACTTTAGGTCCATCCATTCTTGACATAGTAAACAGTAGTTTATCCACTGGCGTGGTGCCAAAAGCCTTTAAACATGCTGCCGTCCAGCCTCTCCTAAAAAAACCAAACCTTGACCCCTCAGTCGTTTCCAACTACCGGCCTGT
>NC_056512.1:46862478-46864294 GCF_014905685.2 Nematolebias whitei | reverse complement strand
AACCAGACCCAGGAGCTGCTACAACCAGACACAAGAGCTGCTACAACCAGGACCAGGAGCTGCTACAACCAGGCCCAGGAGCTGTTACAACCAGGGCAGGAGCTGCTACAACCAGACAAAAGAGCTGCTACAACTACAAACCGGATTCCAAAAAAGTTGGGACACTAAACAATTTGTGAATAAAAACTGAATGCAATGATGTGGAGGTGCCAACATCTAATATTTTATTCAGAATAGAACACAAATCACAGATCAAAGTTTAAACTGAGAGAATGTATCATTTTAAGGGAAAAATCTGTTGTTTCCAAATTTCATGGCGTCAACAAATCCCAAAAAAGTTGGGACAAGTCCATTTTTACCACTGTGTGGCATCCCCCCTTCTACTTACAACACTCAACAGACGTCTGGGGACAGAGACCAGTTTCTCCAGTTTAGAAATAGGAATGCTCACCCATTCAGGTCTAATACAGGCCTCTAACCGTTCAATCGTCTTGGGCCTTCTTTGTCGCTCCTTCCTCTTTATGATGCGCCAAATGTTCTCTATAGCTGAAAGATCTGGACTGCAGGCTGGCCATTTCAGTACCCAGATCCTTCTCCTACGTAGCCATGATGTTGTGATTGCTGCAGAATGTGGTGTGGCATTATCGTGTTGAAAAATGCAGGGTCTTACCTGAAAGAGATGAAGTCTAGATGGGAGCATATGTTGTTCTAGAACCTGAACATATTTCTCTGCATTAATGGTGCCTTTCCAGACATGCAAGCTGCCCCTGCCACAAGCACTCATGCAACCCCATACCATCAGTGATGCAGGCTTCTGAACGGAGCGTTGATAACAACTTGGGCTATCCTTGTCCTCTCTGGTCCAGATGACATGGCATCCCAGTGTTCCATAAAGAACTTCAAATCATGACTCATCTGACCACAGAACAGACTCCCATTTTGCCACACTCCATTTTAAATGACCCCTGGCCCAGTGCAAATGTCTGAGCTTGTGGAGCTTGCTTAGAAATGGCTTCCTCTTTGCATTGTAGAGTTTCAGCTGACAATGGCGGATGGCACGGTGGATTGTGTTCACTGACAATGCTTTCTGGAAGTAACCCTGAGCTCATTCTGTTATTTCCTTGACAGTGGCATTCCTGTTTGAGGTGCAGTGACGTTTAAGGGCCCGGAGATCACGAGCATCCAGTAGAGTTTTACGGCCTTGACCCTTACGCACAGCGATTGTTCCAGATTCTCTGAATCTTTTGATGATGTTATGCACGGTTGATGATGATAACTTAGAAGTCTTTGCTATTTTACGCTGGGTAACACCATTCTGGTATTGTTGCACTATCTTTCTGCGCAACAATGGTGGAATTGGTGATCCTCTTACCATCTTGGCTTCTGAGGGACACTGACACTCTGAGAAGCTCTTTTTATACCCAATCATGTTGTCAATTGACCTAATTAGTGTTAATTGGTCTTCCAGCTGTTCGTTATACGCTCAATTTCCTTTTTACAGCCACTTATTGCTGCTTGTCCCAACTTTTTTGGGAATTGTTGACGCTGTGAAATTTTGAATCAACATAGTTTTCCTTTAAAATGTTACATTGACTCAGATTAAACTTTTGATCTGTCATCTATGTTATATTACGAATAAAATATTGACATTTGCCATCTCCACATCATTGCATTCAGTTTTTATTCACAATTTGTTTAGTGTCCCAACTTTTTTGGGATCCGGTTTGTAGACCCAGGCGCTGCTACAACCAGGGCAGGAGCTGCTACAGCCAGGTTTAGGAGCTACTACAACCAGACCCAGGAGCTGCTACAACCA
>NC_056512.1:46857972-46862378 GCF_014905685.2 Nematolebias whitei | reverse complement strand
GGGGGGTCTGCTTTCAACAGTTGAGCATCACTGATCTCAATTGTTTCCCTACCTGCAGATTGACCTGGCCAAGGAGGAGCAGCTCAAAGTCCACGGCTTTTAGAAGCTTCCAGCAGTCCTCCCCGCCTCTCCTGAAAGGCCATCAACCCCCCCCCCCCCCCCCACCATGTGCTGCTGTTTGTGTTCCTGCCCCCCCTCCCCCGCTGCAACCCACCAGCTCCTGTTAGCCAAGACGTGAATTACCTCTAAATAACATGGGACTCTCTGACACCCCCGCAACACCGGGGGCAGGCTCTCTCTGGCAAAGACTGCAGCTCCACACGACATCAGGGACGAGTGGTGACGACCCCCCCACACACACACTTCCTCCTTCCACGTCCCTCTTGAGTTAGTTTTATTTTGCTTTTAGGCCTTGTGCCGCAGTAAGGAGGCATCTTTCCATGTAACCTTTTTGTTTTGTACTTCAGGTGTTTCAATAAAACCATGAGTCTCCATATGTTGGAGTGCAGTGTTGTCATGGGGGGGGGGTCACACTTCAGCTGTTGGGTGGATGTTTGTTTTTAATTCCTTGGTCAGCAGAGGGAGGAAAAGTCCGATTAGGTACAGAAAGGAGCTTTGGCTACTAAAACATGAGCATGTTGAGATCACACAGCAGTTAACTGGGGGGGCGCAACGGCACTGCCCCCATTTGTAACCGATGCTGCGTGTGCTTGCAGACTCTGCCTGTAAATGTCCTGAAATGCAATAATTTCTAAAGTGGAAACCGTAAGAAATCAAGCCATGGAAACAGTTTCTTCATTTGGTTCAATAAAAGTTGTGCAGTTGCTGAAACTTGTCCTGTGGCTGCTTTTACTCCGTTTCAGGAGCTGCATCCTGCAGCTTCCTCCTCCAAACTTGTTTTCAGGGTTTAAGGTTTGTATCCAGCAGGATGTGAAAACTTTAGTTCTCTGCTTCATGAGAAATGAGCTCCACATGGCGGGATGAACACTTGATTCCAGGTGTGGCACGACTTCCTGTTAAAAGTTACTCTGAGTTCTGTGCTGATTCACGTTTTAATGTAAAGTTTTAAAATCTAGTTACTTTGAGTGGTCTTGACTTGGTCTGTTAAATAAGTCGAATATAAAATATTTGACTTTTAAAGTATTTTTTCCAAAGTAGTGGAAAGTTTTTCATCTTCGCTTTCTTCAATGCCTTCCAGGCTTCCGTCTGTTCCCATGGTAACGCTGTAGTCCCTCCGCCATGATCCTCGGCTGATTTTAGTTTCTCGAAAGTTCTTTGACACATCTAACGCTCCACGGTCAAAGCGAGTTTATTTCCGAGGTTTTCTTCGCGCACAGTGAAGCTCGCTGAGCCGTAAAGTGTGTGCTGTGTGTCGTAAAACGGCTCCTAACGGAAGTTGATAAAGAGTGCAGGAAGGAAAGATGCTGCCATGATGGGAGTTCAGTCGGTCATCTAAAGCAGCCTCCGGTTCGTAATTGGCGACATACTCGAAGAAAAAGTGTAACCTGTAACATGTTCCAAGTTATCCCAGCGAGCTGGATAAACCGTCTTTACTGGCCGTAAAGTAAAATACGTCAGGTGTAACGAGCGGAAGGCGGAGAAGTAATAACTCGTGCATCTGGAGAGTAAAACATCGTAAAGTTTCTGTGAGCTGAAGCCGGTGATGAAGTGTTGGTCTTCCTCCCTTGATGTGGACTGAAGTCCTCAACAAGGCCACGTACAGTGAAGATAAAGACTTCAAAAGGAATCAAAGTAGGTAAAATACACAAATCCGCCTCTGAGACACAAGATGGAGAACATCCTGATGCATAAAGAACGTTTTTATTCAGTCTGGCTTCAGCCTCGTGGTGGAGACTTCACCTGTGCAGAGACTCGACATGCAGGTGAGAATCAATCAACCTTTATTTCTACAGGTAAATCCCATTGAGCCTCGAGGACTCATTTACAAGAGAGACCTGGTTTCAACAAAGAAAGATGACAACAATGGACAACAGCAACAACAATAAACAGTTATAAAAACTCGTACTACAGTTTTTTTTTTTTAACAAATAGGATGGCTAAAAGGAAAAGGTAACAAAACAAAAAACAGCTAGATTCCAAGACAAATGTTGAAAACTAAAAACAGGAACATGTCTGCATTGGACCCTGCCAGGAGTCCAACAGATTCTTAAAGACACTTAGAGAGGTCAAAGGTCGAGAGCTTCAAATCTTTTTACAAGATATTCCAGGAAACAGGAGCGGAGTAGGAGAAGGTCCTTTTGTCTAGTTCAGTCCTCACTGAGGGAACACTGCAGGTAATGATGTCCTGAGAGCGCACGCTGTAGCTGCACTAACACAGAGACATGTAGGAGGAGATGTATGAAGGCAGCAGACCAGGAAGTGATTTAAAGATGAAAATGTACCAGTGGGAGAGTCTGCGTGAAGTTAATGATGTCCAGTTAACCAGTGAATACAGAGTGCAGTGGTGGGTACGATAATCACAGCCAGTTATGAATCTTAGTGCACCATGATAGCATCCAACATCTGCAGCATCCAACATCTGCAGGCTTCTTGTAGGAGCGTTCATGTAAATAATATCACCAAAATCAATTGAGGGAAGGAAAGTCACAGATACAAGGCGTTTTCTAGCATTCAGGGTTAGACAGGATTTGTTTCTGAAAAAGAAACCCAGTTTAACTTTCAGTTTCTTTACCAAGTTTTCCACATGGAGCTTAAAAGAAAGATGTGAGTCGACCAAGATACCCAAATATTTATAGGAATCAACAAACTCAATGGGGACACCATTTGAGGATAAAATCGGAGGAAGAACTGCTGGGACCAACTTCCTATTTGGAAAAAAAAGCATCCCTTTGGTTTTTTCGGCATTTAGGACAAGTTTGAGGCGGAACAAATCAGTCTGGATGTAGTTAAATGCAGATTTCAAAAGCTGGAAAGCCTATTAGCAACTGT
Organism: Nematolebias whitei; assembly: GCF_014905685.2. NCBI lineage: Eukaryota > Metazoa > Chordata > Actinopteri > Cyprinodontiformes > Rivulidae > Nematolebias > Nematolebias whitei. The sequence goes on along the minus strand of NC_056512.1, from coordinate 46,859,429 downwards.
TTTAGCTCAACAATAAACAACTGTGTCGTCAGCATAGAAATGTATGGATGCATTAGGGATGTTTTTGCCTACATTATGAATGTAGATTGTAAAGAGGGTGGGTCCTAAGACTGAGCCTTGTGGTACACCATTGTTGAATGTTAAATAACTGGAGGAAGTACCATTATGTTGAACACATTGCCTCCGGTCTGAGAGATAGTTAGAGAACCAACCAATGGTGTGATCTGAGAAACCAGTTTCTGAGAGCTAATGACACAAGATGTTATGATCCACAGTGTCAAAAGCTTTAGACAGGTCTAAGAAAAGTGCAGCACAATAATAATCTAATAATCTAAGCAGAATAAGAGAAACCAGTCTTTGGATCCAAGTCCTGCTGCAGCTCTGTGTCAGAAATCTTTGTGGTTCTGGTCCTCAGGTTCTGCCGGTCTGGGGGCTCGCCATCCCTCTTCCAGCAGTTCTAATGATCACCGTGGGTCTCTACATGATGGTCTTGGGTGTCGGGCTGTGGATCAGATACTGCTTAAAGGTTGGTTCTGCTGGTCCGGTTCCTGGTGAAGAACTTTGTCTGGCAGTTTGAAGCTGCGTAGAGGACGGAATGAACAAGACATTTACAAAAGTCATGTAAACATCAACTGAAAACAATTAAGACAATGCTGCTTTAATATCCTGATGCATGCTCAATAATCAATAATTGTGCCGGGGGACTGGATCTTTGGGATGAACCAGTCTTTAATGTATTTTAGGGTTTAAAAGTGCGTTTAGAAAATAAACATCTCAGTTTCTCTGATACTCCCTCAACATATGAAATGACCACTGGTCTGGGTCTGGGTTCCTCCTTTTCACCTGATGGCTGACTGGAGTCCTGTTTGGGTTTCTTCTTTCAGGAAGGCCCAGTTAGGATATCCACATTGCTCTAGAGCCTGTCTTGTGTGGGATTTCTCCTTCTGCCTGGCTCCTGAGCTAGTGGGGATGCTGTCTGCTCTATGGTGCAGAGTCCTGATGACTCCTAACTTGTGCTCCAAAGGGTGATGGGAGTCAAACTGCAAATACTGGTCTGTGTGGGTGGGTTTGCGGTACACCTCGGTTTGCAAATGTCCTCTATCAGAGACTGAGACCTCACAGTCCAAGAAAGACAACCTGCCATTTTTTACATCTTCTCGTGTGAACTTGATGTATTTATCCACAGAGTTGATGTGGTCAGTAAAATGTTGGACTTCCTGAGATTTAATTTTAACCCAGGTGTCGTCAACATACCTGAACCAATGACTTGGTGGTGTCCCTGAAAAGGACGTCAAGGCTCTCTTTTCTACCTCCTCCATGTACAGGTTGGCAACAATAGGAGAAACTGGAGACCCCATAGCACACCCATGTTTCTGCCTATAATATTGCTCCCCATATGTGAAGTAGGTTGACTGCAGGCACAGTTTCAAGAGTTGACACAGTTGTTCTGTGGAAAG
>NC_056512.1:46857085-46857872 GCF_014905685.2 Nematolebias whitei | reverse complement strand
TGTTTACAAAAACAACAACACACGCAGTCCTGTTTACAAAAACAACACACACAGTCCTGTTTACAAAGACAACAATACACACAGTCCTGTTTACAAAAACAACACAGTCCTCCCGTTTACAAAAACAACACACAGTCCTCCTGTTTACAACAACACACACAGTCCTTTTTACGACAACACACACAGTCTTGTTTACAACAACAAACACAGTCCTGTTTACAACAACACACACAGTCCTGTTTACAACAACACACACAGTCCTGTTTACAAAAACAACAACAAACACAGTCCTGTTTACAACAACACACACAGTCCTGTTTACAAAGACAACAACACACACAGTCCTGTTTACAACAACACACACAGTCCTGTTTACAAAAACAACACAGTCCTGTTTACAAAAACAACACAGTCCTCCCGTTTACAAAAACAACACACACACTCCTGTTTACAACAACACACACAGTCCTGTTTACAACAGCACACACAGTCCTTTTTACGACAACACACACAGTCCTGTTTACAAAAACAACACACACAGTCCTGTTTACAACAACACACACAGTCCTGTTTACAACAACACACACAGTCCTGTTTACGACAACACACACACAGTCATGTTTACAGCAACAGACACAGTCCTGTTTACAACAAAACACAGACCTGTTTACAAAAACAACAACACACACAGTCATGTTTACAAAAACAACAACACACACAGTCCTGTTTACAACAACACGCACAGTCCTGTTTACAAAAACAACAACACACACAGTCCTGTTAACAA
>NC_056512.1:46848814-46857075 GCF_014905685.2 Nematolebias whitei | reverse complement strand
AAACAACAACACAGTTCTGTTTACAACAACAACAACACACACAGTCCCGTTGACAACAACAACAACAATGTGTTGTTTTCTCCATGGCTGCAGATGCAGCTAAAGAGTTGAATTGTCTTCTGTGTGTGTGAGGACTGCAGAGGACATTGAGACAATAGTCATGCTTCATTCCTATTTTCCCCACAGGACCAGTGTTCTGTCCACTGTCCCTGCTGCTGTCCAAACATCTCCATGTGTGAGCAGTGCTTCAGACTGGCTGAAAAGTGTGACTGCCGCCTGCCCACCGTGCGCTCCTTCCTGCCCGACGTCTGCTCCTCCCCTTCAGTAAGAACAAACGGCCTTCCATCCCTCTGCTGTCCCCTCTGAGGTCATAAATATACATGAAATGTATGCACATGAAGAGCAGTCACTAAAATATGCAGCGAGCTGCACCGTCCGATCACTTTTCATACGTATGAGCTCAACAGGGTGCACTGTGGTTCAGAGGGCATCCTAGAAGCCAGCTGTCTCACATGGCAGACGGTTCACGGCAGCTCGACAGGGTCTAAGGCAGGCATGGGAAAACCCCGGCCCGCGGGCCGTATACGACTCGTTGGGCTTTTTAATTGGCCTGCCGAAATTGTCCAAAATTTGAACAATAAAATAAATTTTAAAAAATTATGCTTTATTTTTTAGGGGTGCTGAGGTAAAATTTTGGGGTGCTTAAGCACCCCCCAAAAAGAGGTTAAACTGCCACTGGTTCAAATTATATAAAAAAAAAAATTTATTTAATAGTGAAAAAAAAAAAACCTGGTGTTGTTTTACCTGTAGTTCCAGCATTTCCCCAGTAGAGGCGCACTACAGACACTGGCGTGTATTACAGGCAAGGGGAGAAGAAGTAATTTCTTCTTCAACACTTTTATTTTTACTTTGCCTGAACTCGTCTGTAAAAACGTGTTTATCAAAGAAAAAAGTGTACAGTGAGTGTCGTGTTTAAAATGGGGTGGACACAACATATTGTTTCACTGAGGTCCAATCAAAGGCAGTTTTTATGCCAAAAAACTTGCGGTTTTCAAAGAGTACACTTTGCTAACTGCTAACTATGCTAGCAAGCCTTTCTCCGATTGCGATTTTTTTAAACCTGGTAAAAACAGAGCAGGTCTATTGTGTCCGGAGGGCCAAAATAAGTTAAAAAATAAAATAAAATCAGTTTATCACGCAGGATTGTGACTCGCCTTGTGGAACTGATTAAGATTTAGCAAAATAAACTAAAAGGCAGAGAGAGTCCTTTAAGTTACAGTTTACTGGATGAAAGTAATAAAGGACACTGCTCATCTCCTTTTTTTTAAATCTGCTGGATTAACAACAGTTTTGAGATAATGGAGGTGTTTTTGACCCTGGAGTCTCTGAAAGGAAAAACACGGAGAGAGGATTTTTATAACCGTCTGCTGTCATGAGAGAATGAAGCTACTGTGGAGTAACATCGACAATGTCACAACGGACACATCACCAAATTTAAGTGGAAAACATGTCGGGCTGCTGACAAGAATCCAGGATAAAGTGAAAGAAAAACCCCGACCAGGATGTTATTTTTCATCCATCAGGAATCGCTGTAAGTCATTCTTTGTGTGTGCGTGTGTGAAACTGTTAATTGTGTGTGAATTATCAAAAAAAAAATGTGAAAGACAAAAACGTGCAAATTATTGTGCAGGTGCTGAGATGCTGCACAGAGGAGCTGCAGGAGGATGATGTCTGCTTCCATTCCCAACCTGCTGCAGCTGACCTGTCATCAACTTTAGATCCTGTAGTTGTAAAAAGTTTAGTGAGGAGTTTGTGGAGGTGAGCTGACACTTTATTTAGACTTTTCTCCTGTATTCCATGAGCACAGTGAGGTAAGAGACTTGTGGTTTGGTTCATTTGATTTTTTTTTTCAGGTAAGAGAAAATCCAGTGGTTTGTTTTGTTTGTTGTTTGGGCCTGAAGTTGGTAAGACTCCACAAAGTCAATAATTTAACTATTGTAAATAAAATCACTGTTCTATCATATAATCTGACTTAGTGGCTGCTTGAGTAGTGCAGAAGGTGGAATCGCCCATAATTAATAGCGTCTCGGCGGCTGTTATTGAGCTGGGGTGCAACATCACACAAACACTCCATCCATCTGTTCCTGGCCCGATCCTTTGGTTAGATTAAGTGATAAGCAACATTCCTTGAATTTATCACAGGGGGGGGTCGACTTATCCCAGTCGATATTGAAATCTCCTGCCAAAAAAACTCTTTGAATTTTAAATTTCCAAGGAATTCAATCAGGGAGGACAGAGCTTCAGGTGTTGCTGAGGGGGGGACGATAACAACCCACTACAGATAAGATCTGGCTTCTATTCAAGGTGATGTTTACAGCTACCATACCATACCATTTTATTTATAAAGCACTTAAAACAGCTACAAGGCTAAACAAAGTGCTGTACAGACAGAACAACAGGTAACACACAAAGCAAAATACAAAATGAGGTAAATCATAGAATATAGACTAAAACGATGCAGATAATGACGACAAACCAGTGTGAAGTATACAGGATCAAACACAGATCATCTGGTGTTGAAAGCTACTGAATAGTAGTGAGTTTTTAAACGGGACTTGAAAACCGAGAGGGAGGGGGCCTGTCTGACGGGGGTGGGGACTGTTCAGTGATTTGTAGACATACAGGAGTATTTTGAACTGGATTCGAAAGTGAACCGGTAACCAGTGCAGTGAGGCCAAAACTGGTGTAATGTGCTCTCTTTTGCCTGTACTGGTTAAAAATGGGGCTGCTGCATTCTGGACCAGTTGTAGTCGTGCAATAGAGGTCTGACTGATACCAAACAGGAGTGAATTGCAGTAATCAAGCCTAGATGTAATGAATGCATGTATTACTGTCTCCAGGTTCTTTTTGGACAATATGGGCTTCAGTTTAGACAGTCGCCTCAGTTGGAAGAAGCATGATTTAACAATCATGTTTACATGATCGTTAAGTTTCAGGGAATGGTCCATTATCACACCCAGATTAGTGACTCTTTGTTTTTCTGACAGGGTTAGAGTGGAGAGGTCGATGCAGTGGTTTGTGATCGTGTCATTGGGAGGGAACAACATGACTTCAGACTTCTTTTCATTGAAACCTAAGAAATTTAAAGCCATCCAGTCCCTGATGTCACCCAGGCAGTGGAGCAGAGGTTGAATAGAGCATGTACCATTTTGTATTGGTGGGAACTAAATTTGACAGTCATTGGCATAGAAGTGGAAGGACATGTTGTGTTTCCGGAAAATAGCACCAAGCGACAGCAGGTATACAGAGAATAGGAGGGGACCCAGGATGGACCCCTGCGGAACCCCCCATTTAAGCTCTGCCTCTGCAGAACTAAAATCCTTGATGGAGACACAAATTGATCCGTCAGTGAGATAAGATCTGAACCAATTGAGGGCTGACCCTGTGACGCCCACCCACTGCTCTAATCTAGCAACGAGGATCTCATGGTCGATGGTGTCAAAGGCGGCTGTGAGGTCCAACAGGACAAGCAGCACAGAATCATCGGTATCTGTGAATCTGAAGATGTCGTTGAAGACCTTCAGCAGGGCAGTTTCAGTGCTGTGGAGAGGTTTAAAGCCAGATTGGAAAAGCTCTAAGATGGCGTGATCCTCCAGGAAGCACTTCAACTGGGGTTCGACTATTTTCTCCAGTACTTTAGAAACAAATGGGAGTTTGGAGACAGGCCGGAAGTTGGACACGACTGAGGGGTCAAGGTTTGTTTTTTTCAGGAGAGGCTGGACGGCAGCATGTTTAAAGGTTTTTGGCACCACGCCAGTGGATAAACTACTGTTTACTATATCAAGAATGGACGGACCTAGAGTTGGAAACACCTCCTTTAGTAGTCAAGGGGGGACCACATCAAAGGGGGAACCAGAAGGTTTCAAGCTGCACATGACCTGCTCTAGAGAAGATAGAGTGATGGGTTCAAAATGGTCAAAAGGAGCTACAGCTTGAGGTGGGATGGATGGGTCATGAGTTGGAGGGGAAATGAGAGCTCTGGTGGTCACAATTTTTCCAAAAAGAAATGTAAGAAGTTGTTGCACAGCTCAGTCGAGGCTTCCAAAGGTGATGTTTCAGTGAGGTGGAGAACAGAGTTTAGGGTGGAGAAGAGGACACGTGGGTTGTGAGAGTTTGAGATTATGATATAAGAAATGTATTTGGATTTAGCAGTTTTTACTGCTTTCTGATAACGGCGCCAACTCTCTTTAAGTATTTGAAAAGAGACCTGCAGCCTGTCTTTCCTCCACTTGCGCTCCGCCCTCCTACATTGCTGCCTAACGGCCTTGGTGACGTCACTCAGCCAAGGTTCTGCTCTCAGTTTTGATTTTTTTGGTTTTAACAGGTGCAACATGATCCAGAGTCTTTAAGCAGACAGAGTTGAACTGGGATGTCAGCTCCTCAGTAGTAGTGAGAACAAGGGCGTCAGAAGCATCTGTAATGTGGGGGGGACACAATGAAAGTGTGCGCGCGCGAGCGTGCATGCGTGCACGTGTGTGCGCACGTAAAAAAAGGTGTTCACTAGTGAACAAAAAAAGCAGCATTTCACCTAGATTTCCTTTAATTCCACACATTTAAAACATATTTCTCACCAAGTTTGTGTAAATTCAGTTGTGGGTTTTAAAGTAATTTTAACTTTAATACACTTTAATACAAAGCGTCAGGTCGACTCTATTTGTCTTTATAGAGAAATAAAAAACATCACCACTGGACTTTTTTACTTGTGTTCAACACGACATCTAAATGATGTTTGTCATGAAGCTTGAGGACAATAAGGTGTGGGGGTTCAAAGATATTTTAACTTTAATGCACCTGAACACACAGAGTCTCTTACACCTGCAGCGTCTCACAGCGTCTGTTACTGCTAAGATAACATGCTACAGACGTAGCTCTCCACTTCTCTCCTCCTAACATGAATATATGTTGATGATCAACCCCCTGGTCAACCACTGCCCACACAAAGCTTGCTTAACTGGCGAGCGAGTAACACAGGTACCTCCACCTGTGCGCGTTTTCTGCCGAGGCAAGAGGCAGGAAGGGACGGTGGAGAGTTGGAGGTAACCAAGAAAAGCTGGAGTGGAGTTTTAGTGGCTTCAATATTCTCCTATTAATCAAGTGCAATGGATTCGTTCACGAAGAAAGAGAAACTGCACCGCCTGAACTAATGTTATATAGTAAAAGTGGGGGGGTCCAAATTAACGTTTTTTTAATGTGGGGGGGACTTGTCCCCTTCACATATAATGGTTGCGACGCCTATGAGTGAGAAACACTGGGGCCTGAATTATCATTTCAGAGTTATAAGCATCTGTGAAACGTGTGGCAGTGAAGTGGTTAATGGTCCAAGTCCTACGTGCAGGAATGCACGGCTTAGGAGGTAGATGGGGGAGGGTGAACTCAAACCGGACTGGCATGTGGTCTGAAAAAACATTATCACCAATAACAAGATCACTAACAGTCATATCATGAGTTAAAACAAGGTCCAGTGTATGTCCACACTCTTGGGTGGGACTGTTTACATGCTGAGTTAGTTTAAATGAGTCCAGTAAATCTAAAAAGTCCTTAACCAAGGGCTTCTCAGGACAGCACATGTGCAAATTAAAGTCCCCAATAATGAAAACATGCTCATATTTTGGTGTGATTTCAGTCAAGAAGTCAGAAAACTCATTTATGAAATCGTTAGATCGAGGTGGGCGGTAGACGAGTGCAAATAACGTCGCAGGTGAATGTCCGAGTTCAAAGACGCTCGGCTCAAAGCTGGCGTGGGAAACTGGGATGGGCAGTTGTTTACAGTCAAAAGTTGATTTGAATATTGTTAATAATCCACCACCGCGCCGGCCTGATGGCTGCAAGGCGTTAAAACACAGACAGTTCGGTGGTAATAATTCCGTCAAGACGCTGGACTCACCCGGAGACATCCAAGTCTCTGTGATGCAGAAAAAGTCCAACTCGTGCTGTTGAAAGTAATCCCTGAGGATAAAAGTTTTGTTGGTAACAGATCTTGCTTTGACCAAACACATCCGGATCCGGCAGCGGTGAAGTTTGCGCGCGCCTGGCCTCAGGTTTTCAATAACAGCCCCTCTGGGTCGGTCCGAGCTGCGCACCGGCTGACAACTCCTGTTGTTTACCTGGTCCGGGCACGCGGGAAGCTGGCGATGGAAACCATGACCGCCAGCTGAAGAGGAAGATGCAGCTCACAGGTCTTTACACTTTACCAGCCTCCCAGCACGTTTTCCCCGGTGTCTGAAGCGATGTCTCCAGGCAGGGAGGTGAGGAGCTCAGCGGAGGTAAGCTGGCACGTCTGCCAGCAGGGGGGTGGGGGGGGGGGGGGGGGGGGTGGGGGGGGGGGGGGGGGGGGGGGGGGGGTCCAGAGGTACGCTCATATTGTTACAAATAAGCGACATCGGTGACAGAAAAACGAAGATCCAGAAGCTGTTGTCAGTCATACATCAGCAATGAGTTTATGTCACAGATAAAAAAGGAACAAAACAAAAATAATCCGAACACCATCAGCAGAGGTGGATTGCAAGCCATGTACACGGGCGCCATCTTACCGGAAGTATCTACTATCTAGTAGCTAAGGCCTCAAACTGTTTGGAATTATTTTAGCAGACACAAGACTAGAAACCAGACGACTCCCCGGCTCGAGGGGTCACCTGGCCGGCAGGGTGCACTCAGAGTGACCGGTGGGGTGGGAGCGGCCGGTCCTGGACCGAAAGAATTTTTTGGACGGTCCCATCCGGCTCTCTGAGTCACTGAACACTGAATTCAGTTGGAAGGGGACCAACTTTAGTCCGGTTCAAAAAATGGGTCAGTTTGATGATAAAAGGCTACAGAGATGCCGGGGGGAGCTGCAGTCCATCATCTTACCAGAACCGGAAGAGAAAGGCGAAAGATAGAATGTATATTTCTGTGTATTTACGTGAGTTCCAGTACTTTGTGCTCTGATACTATGGAGGTCAGCAGCATGTTCTTGCCACAGGTCAAAAATATGCCTGATTTTACGCAACGTTTATTTGGATATTTCCCAACGTGCGTGGAACCATTTCGTTGGTACAAGGTCCCCGCTCTCCAGTCCATATTGTTTCCAGCAGTCCCTGTGTGAGAGGCGGGGACACCTGGACAGGTCTAGAGACAAAGGGTGAAACTTTTCAAGCAGACGGCAAAGTTTTCATTTTGTCGGCAAGATGGCGGCATGAGCGCATGGCTGTGCAGGAGCTGAGCACGAAAGCTTAAAAAATGTAACAAAGTTCAGCATGTTTCCTTCAGCCGGATGATTTTCATTCAACTTTTATTTATTCAGGTTAGTCTCACTGAGTCACAACAGAGACCTGCTTTAGACAGACAGATTTTTCCTCTGGTTGTCCACAGTTGTCCACATTTTTCCTCTGCTTGTCCAAAATGTGTCCACATTTGTCCTCGGGTTGTCCACAGTGTGTCCACATTTGTTCTCAGGTTCTCCACAGTGTGTCCACATTTGTCCTTTGGTTGTCCACAGTGTGTCCACATGGACTGCACCTGCACATGCCAGCCTCCAGAGTGCAACTCCTGCAACTGTCTCTGCTTTGAAATTCGAATCAAGTGAAGACGGAACCAGAACCTGATCCACGTTGCCTGTCCTCCCTCACAGAGAGACGGAACCACCTCGTCTTTCAGGGCATCAGCACCGCGTCTTCTGGGTCCAAACCCACAGAAAGTTCTTCTGGGTTTTAAGAGACTTCATTTTCTTCACTCAGCATGTCCAACTGTTCTTTGTTTTTATCACTTTGTCAAATTAATATTTTCTGACAAATGTGTTGAATAAAAATGAAATGTTGTTAAAAACTTCAAGTGTTTAACGTTTCGCTTATTAAATGTTTGTGAATATTAGGGTTAATTCCATCTATTAACCAGCTGTGGTGGCCGTCTTGAAATGGGTTAACAGGTTAGCTGTGATGGTGACTGCACCCTAGATGGCGGCGTGAGTGCACGGCTGTACAGGGGCTGAGCACCAAAGATTCTACAATTTAGGGTGCATTCACACCTGATAGTCCGGTAGACTCGGTTCGGTTGGGGACCAATATTCATGACCTTTTGTTACATTTGAGCTGGTGCGTTTGCATTCACCCTGCACTGTGCAGTCGAGCCAACCTGTTGAACCAACCTGTTGAACCAACCTGTCGAACCAACCTGTCGAACCAACCTGTTGAACCAACCTGTTGAACCAACCTGTCGAACCAACCTGT
>NC_056512.1:46848619-46848714 GCF_014905685.2 Nematolebias whitei | reverse complement strand
CAACCTGTTGAACCAACCTGTTGAACCAACCTGTCGAACCAACCTGTTGAACCAACCTGTCGAACCAACCTGTCGAACCAACCTGTCGAACCAAC
>NC_056512.1:46843518-46848519 GCF_014905685.2 Nematolebias whitei | reverse complement strand
CTTGACCTTAAGAACCTTGTGGGACAGGAACTGTCATTTCATTGATTTGAATCCAGAAATACAGGTTCACCCATCCTGAGACTCTCTTTCTTGAAAATCAAGTGAAAGAACACTCTCTTTTTATTATCATTACTATTTTACAAATGTTGATAATCAAAGTGTCTTAGTTCAAACCATTTTAGATGTTGCAGTGAACTAATCAATTTTATTAACTGTGAAACAGTGTAATGATTTTTTGATGCTTATGCAGAGTTAGAATTCATGTTAAGGTCTGTTACAGATTTTTATGCATTTTCTGATTTCTGTCTTTGAATGAGCAAGTGTGCGTTTCCGAGGTCAGGAGTCGAAGCAGACATGTGTTGGAACAACTGCCTTGTTTTTACATCCTCTCAGACGTCAACAGGGGGGTTTTTGCACCTGTTTCTAAAACTCGCCAAAACAAAACACTCTCTGTCTGTGAGAACAGTTTAATCTGTTCAATAACATTCTTGCTGTTTTCTGACTTATAGTAACCTCTTACGTCACAAACCACACCCCTGTCTGGTTGATATTACCCAATAAGGGACGCTCAAATATACCGGAAATAGAGCTCTTTAAAATGCCGGTACTTCCTAGTTCTCTCAGTTCGGTTCTGCGCTGAGTCTGAAAAGTTCAGTTCGGTGAAGCTTCTGAGGAGTGCGGTGAGGCACTGAGAAGTCGTTTGGGAGAACAGAAGTCCAGCATGATAAGGCTCCTCCGAGTTGGATTATTGCTATTGCTGATGTGAGCTGGTGTCGGACGGAATCTCGTCACTACTTCGGACGAGTCACAGCCATCCTATGGAGACGCTGGACAGGTAGCGTTAACTGGACCTCCATATCTGCTGATTAATCTTCAGAAAGGTAATGAGTCAAGTTTCCTACCAAAGCGTACCGAGGAAAGCTGGGTTCTGATGGAGAGTGTCGGTTCTGGGCAACACTCCCCCTCACATACCATCTTTTATTCCCTTTAAACTTCATTCCCATCTTTAAATTCTTCTCTCAAGTAGAAATCCTTCCAGATAATTTAGAAATGTCTGTGTAAAGTGCTCATCCACCGCCGTGGGGATAATTGATCATAATTGTACAGTTTTCATTGATGTCTGCTGTTCTGCTGAAGAGTGGAAACAATCGCCGAATTGTTTCTCACTACCTGTAAAGCTGTTAATTATGTTGTTATTTTCATATTTTGCCAAATTAATGTAAATGTTTGATGTTCAACTTTGATTCTGTAAAATAAATGACCGCATTCATTTTGATGGGTCAAAGATAAATGACGTCTCACGTTTGCATTTCATTAACATCAATGCACGTTTTATTCAGTCCAGAAAAATGAGGAATCCGTTTTAATTGATGAATATTTTGCAGCATCTGTTCATCTACAAAAACAATATAAGAGAAATGTGTGTTTGGCCTGCGCTGTACTCCACTTCCTGCTTGCAGAGCGGGGCCCATTCTGCTAACATTCACACTGTACTCAAACCACGCTGGAGTTCTCTTTTACCGGACCGAGACCTAGGTTTTAGCCCGGGCCAGAGTTCACCTTTTTGTTCCGTGACAGAGTTCGATGGAGAGTTCACACCTCCCCAAACAAACCGGACTTTCTAGGCAAACGGGCTAGAGTTCGGGACAACAGGGCTGGTGTGAATGCATCCTTAGGCACAATCTGCACGACTACTGCTTGACAGAACAATCTGTTATTGCTGCTGTGGACTCCGAGCTTCCTCCTCTTCCCATCACACCATCAACTCTATCCAAACCACCTGCTCCCAAAAAGCTGAAAGCACACCGTTCCCTGGAAATGGATGAAGGGAGCATTATGCAGAAGATAACAGTCATGTTTAACACCAGACTTCATAGTCTGGAAAAGGACTTGGACAAATTGATTTGTGACAATATAATGAAGATTGAGGAGCTTTAAAAAAATAAAAAAAAACGGTTGACTTCGTCTGTGCTGACATTCAGGAGGTAAAGGAGCAGTATTGTAATGTGACGAAGTAGAAATACTTTGTTACTGTACTTAAGTAGAATTTTAACGTATATTTACTTCACTATTTAAATTTCTAGTGACTTTTACTCAAGTAGATTTTCTCAATAAAATGTGTACTTTTACTTCGATATTTCCCTGTTTGTTGTCGAGGGCAGTGAACGGAAGTAGCATTTTGAACCTTGCGCCAGGCCAACCGCAGGTTTGCAGAGCCAGCGCTGTGACTCGAGGCAAGTCGTGATCAGTCGTCATGGACGTGACCAGCACCACAATGGAAGATTCTAACAGTGAAACTCTGAAAGCACGTGACGACTGCTGCACTGGCGATGAACTCGGTAGTGTTCAACACCTGTGGCCGTATTTACAAGAACTTTTTTCATACGTTGGTGTGAAAGATTCCTCTTTCCGGATGAAATGTCTCTTATGCCTACCAAAGACAAAAGAGATATTAGCATTCAAAAACTCCCCATCCAACTTAAAGAAGCATGTCGAGGTATGTTTATTTGTTTGCTTATTTAAATAATATAAATTATATTAACTTAATCAAGCCACAATGTCAGTCAGTGTTATTTAATGTTAAATAGTCGATAAATAGTTGTTTATATTATTTAGAAGTTTTCTAACTTTGTGCTCCCTAACTATTCTGAATGTAAATTACATTACATACCTACATACTTACAAAAAGATCTGAAGCTCTCGACCTTTGACCTCTCAAAGTGGCTTTAAGAATCTGTTGGACTCCTGGCAGGGACCAATGCTGACATGCTCCTGTTTTTAGTTTCTACATTCACATTATAATCTAGCTGGTTTTGTTACTTTTTTTGCCATCTTATTTGTAAAAAAAAAAAAAAAATTCTGTATGACTTTAATAATTGTTTATTGTTGTTGCTGTTGTCCATTGTTGTCATCTTTCTTTGTTGAAATCAGGTCTCTCTTGTAAATGAGTCCTCGAGGCTCAATGGGATTTACCTGTAGAAATAAATAAAGGTTGATTGAATGAAAAAAAAAACGGTTTTTAGCAAGTTACAGTGTTTAAAATAATTCATATCATAAAAAAGCATCATGTTTTGTTAACATTTGCTTTGAACGAATTAGTGAAATGCTCGTTGTTATAGGATATTTGTAGAGGTGTGACAAATTAAAAACTGCATTTATTGACCACCAGACACAACAACAGTGCACCAAAAGCACTTCTTATCCTGAAGCGTCACCTAGTGGCGTGAGCAACATGGCACAACAATATTGTTGGCCGATGTTAAAATATCAATAACTATAATGCAAATGAGACTATATCGATATATCTCATGCTGTACGTAGAGTTATATAACTATACTTGAAAATCTGCCAGTTTCTCTCTCAGCTCTGTGATTTCATGTGTGGCCACCTTCTCCCTCATAAACCCAGCTCGTCCCGCGTGTCCGTGAACTGCAGCGCCGCATCTCCCACTGTGAAAGGCTACATGCATGTGCAGACATCAGTTGTTACAAACTCTTACTTTGCTGTGATGAACACCCTGGATCTGTCAAAACATTTGATTTTTCTTTCAGCAGTGTGCTTTTCTTTCCTGTATGTCTGTTGTTTTACAGACAGACACATGTGCAGTCTTACATCTGATTTGAACAACAGGATAAATATATTCAGCATTCCCTCACACTCTCTGAGGTCAGCAGATCAGCTGCCCCTGAACTGTGGAACGAGCTGCCTCTGACATCACTTCCTGTTTTTAAATCTTCTCTGAAGATGCATTTGGTCTCTTTGTCTTTGAACGCAGCTTGAAATGTTGGTTTTACTGTTTTTAAGTTATTTGTTTTATAGTTTTTACTGTTTGCTGTTTTGATTTTAACTGTTTATTACTTTTATGGTATTTGTTGAATTTATAGGTTTTATTCTTGTTTGTGTTCGTGTACAGCACTTTTGCCAACAGTGTTGTTTTCAAGTGCCTTATAAATAAAGTTGTATTGTATTCATTCATCTAACCTTTATTTCTACAGGTTAGTCCCATTGAGCTTCAAAGACTCATTTACAAGCGAGACCTGATTTTAACAAAGAAAGATGACAACAATGGACAATTATAAAATAGGCATACACATTTTCAAAGTTTCTTTTTTCTTTTTTTAACAAATTGAAACAAAATAGCAACCAAAAGGATAATCAAGAGGAATAGTAGCAAAAAACAGATCACAAGGCGATTTAGAAAACTAAAAACAGGAACATGTCTGCATTGGCTTTGCCAGGAACTTAACAGGGTTTTAAAGCCACTTAGAGAAGTCGAGGTCCATAAGTATGTACATGTATATAAGTATACATGTTGTATTGTATTAATCAGGCAGCCTAAACACGGTGAGCATGTTTGAGATGCAGTGAAGAACTGAATACAGTGCATGCTCAATAGTCATCCAACAATGTTCAGTCAGGTCACCTGGACAGTTTCTTTTTTTGCTGAGACATTTCGTCCTTCAGGGCAGCACGGTGGTGCAACTGGTAGAGCTGCTGCCTCTCATCGCACAGGTCCCTGGTTCAAATCCAGGTCCGGGAGCCTTTCTAGGTGGAGTTTGCATGTTCTCTCCGTGCTGCGTGGGTTTTCTCCGGATACTCCGGTTTCCCCCCACAGACCAAAAACATGCATGTTAGGCTGATTGGTAACTCTAAAATTGTCCCTAGGTGTGAGTGAGAGGGGGAATGGTTGTTTGTCTCGTTTGTCTCCATGTGTCCCTGTGATGGACTGGAGACCCGTCCAGGGTGTACCCCGCCCCTCACACAATGATCGCCGGACATGGGCACCAGCGACCCCCGTGACCCAAAATGGAAGAAGTGGGTAAAAGATAATGGATGGATGGATTTCGTCCTTCATCCAAAGGACTTCTTCGATCTGAGGAGCCACCAAACAAAACTGATTCCCACAAACAGCATATTCCATAAAAACAGTTTGCTGGTGCTAAGATGGCCTCTGGGGCCCGCCCTCTTCCTCGTCAGGGAGAACCATATAGAACCACTTTG
>NC_056512.1:46839489-46843508 GCF_014905685.2 Nematolebias whitei | reverse complement strand
GTATGTTGTTTGTGGGAATCAGTTTTGTTTGGTGGCTCCTCCGATTGAAGAAGTCCTTTGGATGGAGGAAGAAACGTCTCAGCGAAAAAAAAAAAAAAATCCAGATGACTGACTGAACATTGTTGAATACAGTGCAGTATTATGAACCATTTTTGGTCAAATGAATGAAAGATGTCCTGACTCTGTGTTTGTTCAGAATTCCCATGTGAATATGTTCCTATGTGCACACATGGTTAAAATGTCTGAACCACTTTCTGGAAACTTTATGCTGTTTTAGGTTTTTCTAACAATATTTTCTGTCTGCGTGTCTTAATTTTTCAGAGACAAAAGTTAAAATGTGTGTATCCAAGCAAGCTTGAGTGGCTCCCAACACCAACGGGTGCAGCTCGAGGAGAAAATTGGTCATTGTGAGAAGGGTCTGCTGGATGTGACCCTGGTCACAACCAGACGTGCAAGTGTGAAATCTGGTTGAAGGGTAAGCAGCTGATGAAGCTTCAATACAAAGGCAATATAATGTCCCCCCTCTTACATTTTTTTTGACCCATCTCTTTTCTTTGCATTAATCTGCTTCACTTCGCTGTTTTCATAACTTTATACAGCAGACAGATTAACATTTTAAAATCAGATCATCTTGCAACAGTTTTCAGTGTAATCTGTTTGATTTGGTGCATGTCTGCGTAATTTACAATTCTCTCAAGTTTTTCTGTGTTTAATTGATGTGGATAAATCGGGTGCTGATCCTGATCGTCGTCGGGTCTGTTACCATAGCTACAAGACGACGCAGCTGGATATTAAAGTAACGTTGCTCATGTTTCACACCAGTTCACGAGCCACAGAGGCATCTGTGACAGACGGGACTGTGGTCCGTGCAGTCACGGTGATCCACAGAAACACGATCCAACAACAAGAAAAACAGCAAGAGACCAAGGTGAGAGCGTCCACCATTATGGCACGGAACGAACTTTATTGGTGCTAACTTTACTGATGGCTAAAATAGCTTGATGAATCAAAACACAAGTAAAAAAAATACTGTTTTGCATTTAAGGTTTAAAACAAATAAAGTCTTTCTTTACAGGAATTCATATTACCCACCATCTTTTACACCAAAGATTTAGTCTAAAATGGTTTAATGTTGAGAAATTACAGACTCTAGCTGTTTTGGTCAAATTTTGAAAATAACTTGCTTACATTAAGTATTTCAAACACCTCTCGGTTATTATCACGTCACATTTTAGCTCAGTATATGGAAAACTGTCCGACTTATAGACATTTTTGTGTTGACTGATGTCAATTGGCTGTGGCAACGATCTTAAATTGGATTGAGTCAGTTGTAAAGTGATGTCCGATATTTAATTTCTGAGAGTTGCATTCAGATTTGTGAAGTGATTTATGACAATTCTGACAAACAGACACAGGTAAAACATTATCGCTTTGCTTTTGGCGGCGGACGATGATGAAGGACATTGAAATTAGCCGGAAAAACAAGCAAACAAACAGATAAAGATAGTTTGAGGCACTCACTTTAGTTTCATTTGATGTTTTTTTAAAATGCAAGATTTGTTCATTAAAAATGTTTAAAATTGTTTTGAAGTTTAAATGATGAGAACAGAAAGGAGAAATTTTTAAAACAAGGTGCAGACAAAGTGCTTAAATCCTCTTCAGCTGCAACATCCACAGAAAATATACAAGTGGAGAAATCATTGATGAATTTTAGGCCAAATTGAAATCAAAGATACATTTTTAGAGTTCGGTCATAAAATCCTGAAGAATATAATTGTTGCTGGTTAATCTTCCGCTTGGAAAAGGACAACAGTCACCGCAGAATGTTCAAGCTGCCCCCCTGCTGGGCGGCCCACGAGCCCGTCGATGCGGTGGTTTGATGTTGGATGAAAAATAAGAACCCCCCCACAATAAACAGTGGGCTGGAACACAGACACTGGAACGCAGAAAGAGAGACTAGAAAGGGAAGGACCATCGACAGATGGACTCTGCCGTGATGAAAGATGGCGGCGGTTTTCACCGCAGACTACGAAGGGATAAATTCGATGTGTAGAAGGGCGATGGGACTTGTCTCCAGTCCAGCCGAGCAGAATCAGGAGGCACATAGTAAGGACAATGATCAGGTACCATGTCTGCTTTTGCATCCCTAGCAATGGAAACTTTCCTTTGTATCATTCATTATTCTGTTGTCTGCTACTATTTTTTTCATGTCGGCGCCATGCTGTTTTCTTGCATCCTCCCTCTCATCAAAACAAAGCACATCATTTGATCTGACCAGTGAATGAAGATCTCACGAGCAGACGACTGAGGAACACTACATTAAACAGATATCTGAATTTTTTAAGCCTGGCGGTTCATCCTTTGTTACATGGTTCAGCGCTAACCGCCATATCACCGTCAGAAATGTAGGCCTTCCAAGAAGCTTTTGTTCTTTTTAGCAGGAATATCGTCAGCAGGAGATCCAACAAAAACAAACTCAAATTTGCAAATTGCTCAATCATCTGCACCTAATCCACATGAGACTTGTTAGTCGTGATCTATTCAGTCTGGACAAAGGACATCGGCAGTACTTCAGAGTACATTTCCTAAAAAGTCTTTTGATATCAATCTTTAGATTATTTTCAGCACTTAGGGTCTAAATCACCATGGCACAGTTTAATAAAGGCCTCGTGTCTAAAAAATGTCTGTTACAAGAACAGCGTTTATTTTCTCCAAGTTGAATTCATAAATCCCATTTGAATGTTTTATTCAAGTTCATTGGGATTTCATCTAAATTAATCTTTAAAAATCTCAGTTTAAAATGAAAAGATCTGGAATGTGAACATCGAATGGGAACATTTGTCCAAATGTTTTCACAGGCTTTTGTTCTTCAGAGGCTTGAGCAGAGATAAGCTTATTTCAGCCGAAGCCTACAAGGAAATCCAAATCCTCACTGACAGGTGGAACAAAAGTGTGTTGAAAGGGCTGAATTAGCAGACATGAAGTTGTCTGCTGGTAGAACTGAACAGCAGATGGACATTTGAGTATGAAACTAAAATCCAAAAAAGTTAAATCTGGTCCTCTGGACATTCAAAAAAAAACAAAGCAAAACAACAAAAAATGTAGAAACGTTTCGTCTCTCATCCTGAGGACTTCCTCAGTCTGAGGAGCTGTATTCAGCTCAGTCTCTTAAATAGCACCTTCTTAGAGTGGATCAACCAGTTTTGCTGCTGACAACCAAAACCAGCTGATCACATGCTCAAGAAGGACCATCAGCCTAACAATGGATCATTAGCACCTGATGGCTGTTTACTGTTCACAGAGGGCTGAGTGATACTAGCAATCACAGCATTGTAAGAGGGGGACAGTTGAACCTGGAGGCTCCACCCTGTTTAATGATGGACGATTTCTTTTCACAAAGATGGCCTCCTTTACTCCTCTCTCAAACCATCGTTCCTCTCTGTCCAGGATGTGAACATCTTCATCCCTGAAAGAGTGACCTCTGACCTGGAGATGAGTGTAGACCTCAGAGTCCTGGCCAGATGATGTTGATCTTCTGTGCTGGGCCATCCTTTTGGCCAGTGGCTGTTTAGTTTCCCCGATGTAAGACTGATCACCCTCCTGACACTGAACAGCATACACAACATTACTCTGTTTGTGCTGGGGGACTGGATCTTTGGGATGAACCAGTCTTTGCCGTAATGTATTTTGGGGTTTAAAAGCCACTGGGACGTTATGTTTAGAAAATAAACGTCTCAGTTTCTCTGATACTCCCTCAACATACGGAATGACCACTGGTCTGGGTCTGGGTTCCTCCTTTTCACCTGATGGCTGACTGGAGTCCTGTTTGGGTTTCTTCTCTGCTTTCAGGAAGGCCCAGTTAGGATATCCACATTGCTCTAGAGCCTGTCTTGTGTGGGATTTCTCCTTCTGCCTGGCTCCTGAGCTAGTGGGGACGCTGTCTGCTCTGTGGTACAGAGTCCTGATGACTCATAACTTGTGCTCCAAAGGGTGATGGGAGTCAAACTGCAAATACTGGT
>NC_056512.1:46836829-46839389 GCF_014905685.2 Nematolebias whitei | reverse complement strand
ATACAGACTAGGTGTGGCCTCCCCTGGGTACAGTCTGTGGTACAGAAAACGGTCAATAGCCTTGTCCTGCTCCAAAATTTTCAGGCAATCTATTAACTTCTTCTTGTAACCACTTCCTGGATCTCTTTTCAGAGGTTCATAAGTGGTTAAGTCAGTAAGGAGTGTCATAACTTTCTCATGATAGTCTTTCTGGTTCAAAATCACTGTGCACCTTCCTTTGTCTGCTGGGAGAATGATGATGTTTTTGTCCTTGCTAAGAGTGCATCCCTCTCCTCTCTACTGATGTTGGAAGGTGGTGGTTTGGCATTGCTGAGGCAGGATGAAACTTTGATTCTGAGCTGTTCTGCTTCACCCTCTTTCATTTTGTTGTTGCGGATGGCTGATTCTGTAGCTGTGATCATCTCCACCAGAGGAATTCTACTTGGTGCAACCGCAAAGTTCAGTCCCCTGGCAAGAATCTCTGTCTCCGGCTGGGTGAGCTGTCTGTCAGATAAATTCTTCACCCACTTTTCTGTCTCCCTGGCATGTAATTGACTACTGGAGTGTTGTCCTACACTGAATGTGTTGTTGTTGGAATAGTGATGGTGTTGATGAATTATTAGAAAGTTAAACTTGTTTTGTTGTCGAGTCTTGGACTTGACATGCTGTGCTAAGCGTGCCTGATCTGTACAGTCCATCACTTGCTGAAGTGTAGTCTGATCTAGACACGTTGTTAGTTTCTGTTTAATGTGCTCTTCTTTGGCCTTCAAGGCCTCAATAGTAAAATTGGTCTGTCTCACCCGTTCATTCAGCAGCTGTGTCTGTGCCTTCTGAAGGATCTTGCTTGCCCGGTGCCCGCTGACCGAAGATTTTAGTTCCAGGCTCTTGGGAATGATGCCACTTTGTCGACATCTGAGGTTGAATCACAAATGGTTCCTGTAGTCTGCCCTCTTCCTTGCTGTTTTCTCAAACTCTCTTACTAGTTTGAGGCAATTATGGCCAAAGTGGTTCAAAATATCCTGATGCATGCTCAATAATCCAGGTAGAAAAATCCAAAAAAGTTAAATCTGGTCCTCTGGACATTCAAAAAAACAAAACAAAGCAAAACAACAAAAAAATGTAGAAACGTTTTGTCTCTCATCCAAGAGACTTCCTCAGTCTGAGGTGCTGTTTTCAGCTCAGTCTCTTAAATAGCACCTTCTCAGAGTGGATCAACCAGTTTGCTGCTGACAACCAAAACCAGCTGATCACATGCTCAAGAAGGACCATCAGCCTAACAATGGATTATTTGGCAGCTCAGAACATCACATACAGAACACCATGGACTTTGTGGACAAGGTGAGGGATGTCATCATGGAGACTGATGAAACAATGGTCTCTTTTGATGTCACATCACTCTTTACGTGCATTCCTGTTGATGATGCAGTAGAGGTGGTCAGTTTAAGATTAAAATCAGACACCACTCTGAGCAGCAGGACCACACTTTCCACAGAACAACTGTGTCAACTCTTGAAACTGTGCCTGCAGTCAACCTACTTCACATATGGGGAGCAATATTATAGGCAGAAACATGGGTGTGCTATGGGGTCTCCAGTTTCTCCTATTGTTACCAACCTGTACATGGAGAAGGTAGAAAAGAGAGCCTTGACGTCCTTTTCAGGGACACCACCAAGTCATTGGTTCAGGTATGTTGACGACACCTGGGTTAAAATTAAATCTCAGGAAGTCCAACATTTTACTGACCACATCAACTCTGTGGATAAATACATCAAGTTCACATGAGAAGATGTAAAAAATGGCAGGTTGGCTTTCTTGGACTGTGAGGTCTCAGTCTCTGATAGAGGACATTTGCAAACTGAGGTGTACCGCAAACCCACCCACACAGACCAGTATTTGCAGTTTGACTCCCATCACCCTTTGGAGCACAAGTTAGGAGTCATCAGGACTCTGTATCACAGAGCAGACAGCATCCCCACTAGCTCAGGAGCCAGGCAGAAGGAGAAATCCCACACAAGACAGGCTCTAGAGCAATGTGGATATCCTAACTGGGCCTTCCTGAAAGAAGAAACCCAAACAGGACTCCAGTCAGCCATCAGGTGAAAAGGAGGAACCCAGACCCAGACCAGTGGTCATTCCATATGTTGAGGGAGTATCAGAGAAACTGAGACGTTTATTTTCTAAACATAACGTCCCAGTGGCTTTTAAACCCCAAAATACATTAAAGACTGGTTCATCCCAAAGATCCAGTCCCCCGGCACAAACAGAGTAATATTGTGTATGCTGTTCAGTGTCAGGAGGGTGATCAGTCTTACATCGGGGAAACTAAACAGCCACTGGCCAAAAGGATGGACCAGCACAGAAGATCAACATCATCAGGCCAGGACTCTGAGGTCTACACTCATCTCCAGGTCAGAGGTCACTCTTTCAGGGATGAAGATGTTCACATCCTGGACAGAGAGGAACGATGGTTTGAGAGAGGAGTAAAGGAGGCCATCTTTGTGAAAAGAAATCGTCCATCATTAAACAGGGGTGGAGCCTCCAGGTTCAACTGTCCCCCTCTTACAATGCTGTGATTGCTAGT
>NC_056512.1:46830532-46836729 GCF_014905685.2 Nematolebias whitei | reverse complement strand
AAAATACATTAAAGACTGGTTCATCCCAAAGATCCAGTCCCCCGGCACAAACAGAGTAATATTGTGTATGCTGTTCAGTGTCAGGAGGGTGATCAGTCTTACATCGGGGAAACTAAACAGCCACTGGCCAAAAGGATGGACCAGCACAGAAGATCAACATCATCAGGCCAGGACTCTGAGGTCTACACTCATCTCCAGGCCAGCGGTCACTCTTTCAGGGATGAAGATGTTCACATCCTGGACAGAGAGGAACGATGGTTTGAGAGAGGAGTAAAGGAGGCCATCTTTGTGAAAAGAAATCGTCCATCATTAAACAGGGGTGGAGGCCTCCGGGTTCAACTGTCCCCCTCTTACAATGCTGTGATTGCTAGTATCACTCAGCCCTCTGTGAACAGTAAAGAGCACCTCAGACTGAGGAAGTCCTCAGGATGATAGACGAAACGTTTCTACATTTTTTGTTGTTTTGCTTTGTTTTGTTTTTTTTTTTGAATGTCCAGAGGACCAGATTTAACTTTTTTAGATTTTTCTACCTGGATTATTGAGTATGCATCAAGATATGAAACTAAAATGTTTCATGTGTATTTTTTTAAAGGAAGCAAAAAATTACGTAACATAATCTGCCATGTGGAAAGTTTCTGAAAGCTGCATTTCGTTATACTGACATAAAACCAATTGAACTTTGTGAATATTTTTTTAAACCAGCAATAAAATACGTTTTTAAAATTGTTTCTGTGTACCAAAGAGCTTGGTTGATTGGAGACCTCTTAATTTTAGTTACTGCCAATATACATTTGTCATTTCTTCTCAACACAAAGTTGTTTCTGACTATCCAAGGAGTTCAGGTTGAAACTGGTTCCCTTTCAATCCTCCAGGACTAAAAACATTTCGTACCACTTTAGCACTGAAGCTGTTTCAAATTGTTTCGGCTCATATAGTCAGGATGGATGAAAAAGTATTTGGTTGATTTTCAAGGTAGCAATAACTGTTCCTGAAATTAGATGGAAGGTGTCGTAGAAAAAAGCCATTCCAAACGATCAGGTGTGGCCTTCTTCATATTTATTTGCACAGCTTTGGAGAACAGCCAGCAGTCACAGAGGATCAATTTATTTACAGCTATAACTTATCAATGCTTTCACCTGTCTGAGGCTCTGACCCGTTCTGAGCTTACTGTGGTAAAACTGTTCTTTTATGGAATCCCCCAGGCGCCAGTCTCCTCTTCCTCCCCCCTTCGCTCTGTCGACCCCAGCTGCACACACAGAAACATCGGGGAGTTGGTTGTGGAAGACGAAACGCCTCTCAAAGCCTCGAACATGTCTCTGTATTTCATCAATCAAACCTTGAGCATAATCAAAATGATCACTTTGCTGTCTCTTTACTGACCGGTCACATCAAGACTCTGAATATAACAGAAGGAAAAAGGTCTCGTAACATTTTAATATCATTCACAGAACAATATAGTTCCTCGTCTCTTCGCGCTTCGTTTTTCATGTATTCACTCCATCGTGGTTTTTCAAAGTAAGATTGGACATGACTCAATTGGCTGATTGATGGATGAGCCATGGCTTGTTTATTTAAAATAAATTATTTTGAATGATTTTGCACCTGTGGGCAGCCCACAAGTGCAGGGGGAAGCTAAATAGTTTGTTTAAGGAGGAGACTGGGAGTAACAGGTGATGAGTGTGATTACAGCCTGGCACATGTCATGACAACGTTTACTGGACTTGGACTTGACTTGGACTACTGTCTACCTATTTTAGAGTTTTTCACTTATCACATTGGGGGGGGGGGGGGGGAGGGATACGGAACCCCCATGATAAACGAGGGGCTACTGTAATAGTAAAGGAGCAGTGCAAAAACATACATTGCATCGACACTGGATGGATGAATGGATGGATGGTGGATGGATGGACAGATTGATGGATGGATGGACAAATGGATGGACAGATGGATGGATGGGTGATGGACAGATGGATGGATGGATGGATGATGGACAGATGGATGGATGATGGACAGACGGACGGCTGGATGGATGGATGGACAGACAGATGAATGGATGGATGGATGGGTGGACAGATGGATGGATGATGGACAGATGGATGGATGGATGGATGGATGGATGGATGATGGACAGATGGATGGATGGATGGATGGATGATGGACAGATGGATGGATGGATGATGGATGATGGATGGATGGATGATGGATGATGGACAGATAGATGGAAGAATGGACAGACGGACGGCTGGCTGGCTGGATGGATGATGGAAGGATGGACAGACGGATGGATGGATAGATGGATTGACAGAGAGATACTTTAAATAATTTATTTGTTATAAATTCTTTTTTTTCTAGATTAGTTTACAGATTCAGTTTTTCGAAGCAGCTCCATTTCATACTGTAATATTATTACAGTATAATATAATTATGTTATTATTGTTATTGAGAGTTTGTAAATACATTTTTATTGATACAAACAAACGTGTTTGTTCAGCGCCCTGAGACGACGTGTTGTGACCTGGTGCTGTAAAGAAACTGAATGTTCCCATAAGAAACACCTGCTTTAATTTTTTCTGCAATCAGCATACAACTCCAAACCACCTTCATTTGCTGCCACCCCCCCCCCCCCCATCTGCTCACCTCCCTGCTCCATCAGCATCAGTCCTGTGCTATTTTATACCATGACACATAAAACAGCCTGACTGCTTTTCAAGATAGGATTCTTTTGACATTTTTAAACACAACAATATTTCAGGTACGTTTCTTTCGGCTGCTCTTTTCTTCAGCGAGTGAACGCGCATAAAAGATTTGGCAATTTGTTTTTACGCCGGATGCCTTTCCTCATGCAACCTGGGCTCGAACCCTCAACCTCAGGATTTCAAGAGCATGGCAGCACCCACCAAGCTACTGCAGCCCTGAACACAAGCACAACATTTATTCAGAAAAACTCAGCGTTGGAGAAACTTTGTTTTTATTCAAACATTAATTATATCTCCTATTAAACATACAGCAATACGAGTCATTGAAACATGGATGTTTCTGTAAACTATTTCCTGTGTTGTCAATAATGTCATTACACCGAACTGCATTTAACATTTATTTCCTATATTCCAGGAACAAATGAGTTGCAAAGGTCAACTGTCAAGGCGACGTTTGTCTCCAGGCAGACGTGTCCATTTCACAGAGGTGGAAGTGGCTGCACCTGTCCTGCTGCTCGGTGCGTTGCAGACCCACACGATGGACGCCTCGGTAACAGGATGCAAAAGGAGGCCAATCAAACTCAAGGTAAAACCTGCAAAGCAGCCTTTTCTTCCTCATGTTTGTATCTTCTGAGTACTTCGAGAAGCTGCAAAGTCAAAACCGATGGGAGGTTGTTTTTTTTTGCGTCTCTGGTCTCAAGAAATCTGTAACTGGGATCTTTTCTGTGATTCGTATGGCTGACATATATTTTGTAGACGACGTGCAGAGCTCACGTAGATTTCAGGTGATCTGATGAGACAGAGTTCCTGTTCAGACATTTCTCACACACTTCCATTAACATACAAAATCAGGAGCATTTTATGTTTTTTTATTTTATTTTATTTATTTATTATTATTTATTTATGTTGGACTCCTACAACTGTGTGTGCAATCAGAGCGCATGGACAGTTTGGCTTTCCCTCTTTGTAGCATGAAGTTCTTGCAGAAACGACAGGATCAAGTGCCTCTGACACCACAAGGCACTCTTTGGACTGAAACATTTACTTATTAAGCTGCTACAAAGCCCTTCAAATGGTTCTGATGTTTAAACTATTTCTAATCAAAGATGCTCAAATATAGATTTTAGTTTTCTCTAATGATACAAAGTGTGGATGGACATGCCAGATGTTACAGTAAACATGTGTCACAGCTTTCTTGTTTTGCTCTTGGCTGTTGCATATTGAGTAAAACTCTTCACATGAAGATTTTTCTGCATTTAACGCTACATTTTTCTGCTTTGGAAGCTCGCGGTCATGCCAAATACATGCAGAACAAAGGGGAAAAGAGAACTTCCTCTTAGTCAGCTGATCTGACTGATCAAAGCATCTTGGGCAGGTCTACCTGTTCAAGTCATCTTGCACGGTTTGTGGCCGGAATAAAAACCTACAGAGACCAACTGCCTCTCAAATGAACTGTTGTCTAACCTGTTCTGTTACAGTTTATTTTCTTCACACAGCGTTTCACTTCATCTATAGATGTGTAAAAACTAAAACACTAGTTGGTTTCTGGTTATCTTAATGTTTAACATCAGAAGTTTAAACCAATGATTCCAACCCTGGTCCTCGAGGAACACCACCCTGCATGGTTTAGATGTTTCTCTGCTCCGACACACCTGATTTACTGATTTAATTACTTCCTCACATTCTGCAGAAGCCTGGTAATCACCCATTCATTCAAATCACGTGTAGCAAAGCAGGAAAACAACAAAAATATGCAGGATGGTGTTCCTCAAGGACCCTGGTTGGGAATCACTGGTTTATACCACTGGTGTATATTACTCCCCAATATAATTACAAGCTGGGTGCAGATTCTAAGCATTCAGAAAGGAACTCTGTAACCAAAAGTTGATTGTTGTTGCCTTAAAACAATTCCATTGTCAAAAATTGCATATTACTTGATTCAAACAGTATTTTATACTTTTTCACATCACCATTAAATGCACATTGCAATTTTTTTTAACTTACAATTCATTGTGTTAAACTATAAGAATCAGAATCAGAATAAACTTTATTGGAATTGCACCGAGGTACAACGCGAATATGTACGTACAGTCGTCCGAAAGATGGGCGGAGTGCACGAAGCTGCAACTACAGGAGAGCGCGGCCATTTTATCCTTATCAGATAATAATCTTAGATAGGAAAAGGGGGAGAAACATGAGGGTAGATAGTGGTATTACAAAAAAAGATCTTTCACATCTTGTCTATTCATTCAACCTTTATTTAAACAGATAAATCACATTGAGCCTCGAAGACTCATTTACAAGTGAGACCTGTTTGGACAGACAAAAACCAGTGGTTAACTGGACACATGGAGGAGTTGGAGGCAAAAAAAATTCCTATCAGACTTTTTTTTTTCTTTCCTGAGAAAAACCCCTCTAATAATAAAAACACACCTCGCACAAACAAGCACATATTTACGTGGACATTCTGCAATATGAGACGAGAGCGGTCAACAACGCTTATAGATGCTCTCGAGGTCAGTGTAGTCGG
Organism: Nematolebias whitei; assembly: GCF_014905685.2. NCBI lineage: Eukaryota > Metazoa > Chordata > Actinopteri > Cyprinodontiformes > Rivulidae > Nematolebias > Nematolebias whitei. The sequence continues at coordinate 46,831,503 of NC_056512.1, read as the reverse complement.
TCAATGTCCTCCGGTGAGATCCATAAACATTCTCGAGGGAATGTAGAGAAATGGCCAAGAATAACATCTGAGAATCCCAAGAGTCCTGAATTGATGACACCAAGTTTATTCTGCTGGCTCAACTGGTTATCAGTTGGAAATTCCTTAGGGAGGGGGTGGTGATCGTCAGATCCCATGTTCTCCAGGTGAATTCAGATAAGATGTCCTTCAAGGCCAGCTGAGGGGGAGCCAACTTAGATAAACACACAGTTGTTTTGGGGACAGGCAGGACTTAATGACATCTACCTTGAGTCTGTGTTGGTCCACTCGGTTCCAAAAAAGTCCAATTTACATGGCCACACCGATGGAACGTGACTGAGTAAATCCCCAAGATTTTATCCATTCAGCCAAAAAGCATTTGAGTCCGGGTACACGAGACATGAACCAAGCCATCGAAAAGGCAAGCAGCGTGATCGGGTCCAAATTTTGCTGCCGACGACTTCCTTGATTGTAGATAAAACCAGCAACCAGCTGAATCCAAAATAGCAGGAACCAGTTATCGAAAATCCAATTAAATATGCGTCCTTAGAATCCACAGATGGCAGCAGAGATAGACACATCATCAAGTCTTCCAGTCGATGAGATATCCAGCTGCGTATGTGCCAACAGGGCAAATCGGCTCGCCTAAAGCCCGTCTTCTCTTTAAGAAGTGTTGTAAATTGAGTTGAGGGACCAACTGATCAAAACAGTCCATAATTATGGTTCGGAAGATGCAAGAGAGTCTCACAGCAATTTCACAGACAGACAGAGCAGCAAAGCGGAGAGGGAGGGAGGGAAGCATCTGATCTCATCGAGAGCAAGTGGTGAAGTGACAGGACACGATTTGAGACATCAAAAAAACTCTACCAGCAGCACAATCAATCAATCAATCAATCAATCAATCATTCAATCAATCAATCAATCAATCAATCAATCAATCAATCAATCAATCA
>NC_056512.1:46826640-46830522 GCF_014905685.2 Nematolebias whitei | reverse complement strand
TCAATCAATCAATCAATCAATCAATCAATCAATCAATCAATCAATCAATCATTCAATCAATCAATCAATCAATCAATCAATTCAACTTTATTGTCCATAACATTCAATGAAATGGAGATTTGTCTTTGACATATGGCTTATAAAACAAAATAAAAATGTGATTAAAAACTCTAAAAAACTTAAAACCAAACTTTGCTAAATCAATTAAAACATTCAGTTAAAACCATTCTAAAATACACAATACATTAAAATATGAAAACATCTCAGCAGACAGTGGTTTGTCATGTGAGGCTGCGTTTAAATAGAACCTTGTTAAGTTCATTCACCGAAGAGGGAACAAATGACTTTTTGTACCATTTTTCTTTGCTAAAGGAACCAGGAGTCTTCTACCAGATGGTACCAACCTGAATAATGGTTGCAGTGGATGAGTTGGGTCATTGTAAACCTGGATTGCCTTTTTTTCCAGAACCTGACTGTACAGGTCTGTAAGTGTCATTTGTTGATGACCAATGACTTTACTACCTTGTCTGACCACCCGGGACAACTTGTTCCTGTCTCTGGCTAGGAGGTTCCCATACCATGAGACAATATTAAATGAAACAACACTTTCAACCAGTGACCTGTGTACCAACTGCAAAGTAATTTTGCTTGCATTAAAGCTCCTCAGTTTATACAGAAGGTGGAGACGATGTCTAGCTTTTTTGTAAATATAGTCAGCAATCGAATAATGAATAATAATGAATAATAAATCAAAGCAGAGGTAACTCGTTCCAAAGTCTTGGTCCTGCTACAGAGAAGGTCCTGTCACCTCTGCGCTTAAGACGAGTTCCTGGAACTGTGAGGAGCAACTGGTCCGCTGACCTCAGGGAGCGTGGTGGGACATATGGCTGCAGCAGATCAGAGAGATGGGGGGGGACACTGTTCAGTGATTTGTAGACATACATGAGTTTTTTTAACTGGATTTGAAAGTGAACTGGTAACCAGTGCAGTGAGGCCAAAACTGGTGTAATGTGCTCTCTTTTGCCTGTACTGGTTAAAAATGGGGCTGCTGCATTCTGGACCAGTTGTAGTCGTGCAATGGAGGTCTGACTGATACCAAACAGGAGTGAATTGCAGTAATCAAGCCTAGATGTAATGAATGCATGTATTACTGTCTCCAGGTTCTTTTTGGACAATATGGGCTTCAGTTTAGACAGCCGCCTCAGTTGGAAGAAGCATGATTTAACAATCATGTTTACATGATTGTTAAGTTTCAGGGAAGGGTCCATTATCACTTCCAGAAGGTGAAGGTGGTGTAAATGTTTGTGGAATAGCATTTGCCTGAACCGCTAAGACACTTTTCAGATTGAAACAATTCACATTGATCCTGGCACCACACCAGCTAGTCATTAGCACATCTGTCCTGTTTCTCCAATCTGATGTTGTTTTAAGTGCTATCTACAACAGGTAAGATAGTAATTGTTTATAAATTCTCACTTCTAAACATATGAGCTATTCATTTAACTAAAGACCTGGCATTCCTTGAAATAATTCATTTCTTTCATGACAGAGTTTTGGTCAAATTTTGTTAATGATCTTGTGAGATCATGTGAGATGTGTTAGCGCTCACAGTATGTATTAAGGATGACTCTCTGCTACTACCACACCAAATCTATCTCAATAGCTGCCAACTTGATTAAATTATATCCATTTCTGAGTTGACTAAAGTCACTTACCTGACTTAAATTGTACATTCAATGAGTACTTTCTGAGTGTTCCTTTTAAATCTGTCCAGTGGTTCATGAGATATTTTACTAACAAGCAGACCATGTTGACTAACAGGTAATGCCAACATTTTAAATGAAAATAACACATAAAGTGAAGGGCTCAAATATATGTTTGGTATGAATGATGTTCATCTACTACCACACCTTCAGGAGCCACATATTTAAATAAATCACATGTCTCTGGGTGAGTATAGACGTGGAATAAAAAGGTCTAGTGCGATGGAGAAAGTATCCCCTTGTAGATCCTACCTGTGTCTTAAGTTTTCGGTGTTCAGTTCATGTCCAGTCTATCAGCTTCAAGTTGCTGACTGATAACTTTTCTTCTAGTTATTGTCCCATAAATTGATTTGTCAACAGAATATCTACCTCTGTTGGACACAGCATGTTTGCACCTGAGGTCTAGCATAAGTAGTGTCTGTATTAATGTATTAATGCATTAATGTATTAATGACTGTGTTCAAGGAGCAAATTTATTACCACCCCATTTATTGGAGCCGCCTGCAGTTTCATCACTGCAGAGCAGACGATTAGATTAATGTACTGTTGATCATGGGCAGTGATGTGTCCTGAAGCAAATAAATACATTCTTTTAAAAATGGTCCAAATTGTTAAAAAGCCACACAGAAGTAATTCACATTATTCATTAGCAGGAGCTGCGCCCCACCTGCCTTTATGAACCTGCTGCACCTGGCTCACAGTAATTGTTGGAAACGACTCAACACCCAGTTTTAGCTCGGCATCTGTAAAATTGACTGTTACAGCCACGTTTGTGTTGCTAAATTTGCTGTGGTGGCCACTGTGTAGCAGGTGGACTCCATGCTGTTAATCAGCTGTAGATGTGCCTCTGTCCCCTGATTGATTAGATGTTCCTCATGCCGCAGAGGAACAGACACGTGGAACAACTGGCAATCAGAGTGGTAATAATCTGCAGGGTGTAATTTGCTAACACAGTTTTTGAACGTATATAAATAATATTTGATCAAGTATTCTTATATGTTTATATTTTTTGGTAATGAGATGTTTATGAAAGACCTGAAGCAGGTGTAAGGAGGTCAGCTGATCACCTTGTCAGTGCTGTACCAGAACCTGCCAGGTGCAGTTCACTCAGTGGCCAGTGGGGGCGCTGTGCACGATCCACAGCCTCCGCGCGCACACACGTTCAGCCATGGAGCGCGCGCGGTCCTCTTTGTTGATTTTAAAGAAGTCCCGCACGTCGGAGCCATGTCAGTGCTCGTCCTGACGTGCGTCGGTCCTCCTGCCCCACGCACAAAGCAGCCAGGAGACCTCCGCCGGTGAAGTAAGTCCCACTTTCTCCCCCCTCTCCCCCCTCTCTCCCCCCGCTCAGACTTGAAATGAATCCGTGCGGGATTCTCGGGTTCATGTTGCTGGGGAGAGGGGGGAAGAACGTTCGCGCTCGTTGCGGTGTGCGTTCAGCTTAGCAGCTGTTTGCGGGTTTTAATAATGTGACAAAGTTGTGCACTTGTCGGTGCTGAGGCCTGGCGTGCGTGTGGAGTTTGTTCCAGCTCCCCTCCCCCACCCCGGCTCCTGCCGCCCCCCCGGACACGTGAACGTGACCGCAGCCTGAAATGGCATTTCTTGTCTGAGCACGGCGCACGTGCGCTTCCGTTTCTTACGCCATGATCCCTTTCATCCATCCAGGTAGGAAGAGGCGCGCGCGGCCAGCCGGAGAGGCAGGTGATGCTTCAGCATCATTAACTGGAAACCTGCTCCTTCATCTGGCCTCGCGCACGATGCGCGTGCTGCTCTCACGCTACCTGCTGGCATTGTTCAACCAGGGTGATTTGGATCAATGTATTGGAGCAGATCAATATATTGGAGCAGATCAGTATATTGGAGCAGATCAGTGTATTGGAGCAGATCAATATATTGGAACAGATCAATGTATTGGAGCAGATCAATGTATTGGAGCAGATCAGTGTATTGGAGCAGATCAGTGTATTGGAGCAGATCAGTGTATTGGAGCAGATCAGTGTATCGGAGCAGATCAGTGTATTGGAGCAGATCAATGTATTGGAGCATATCAATGTATTGGAGCAGATCATTGTATTGGAGCATATCAATGTATTGGAGCAGATCAATGTATTGGAGCAGATCA
>NC_056512.1:46820377-46826540 GCF_014905685.2 Nematolebias whitei | reverse complement strand
ATTGGAGCAGATCAGTGTATTGGAGCAGATCAGTGTATTGGAGCAGATCAATGTATTGGAGCAGATCAATGTATTGGAGCAGACAGGAGGTGTGCCCTGGAGCAGAGAGGGTGCTGGCAACTTTTAAATCATATTTTTCTTGGCGTTACAGGGAGAGTTCACTCTGCTGCTGCCAGCCGTTATAAAATCAGAATAATGTTTTTCCTGCACATCGTTCCATCATTTTTAATCCTTTTCGAGTCAACAAGTGCTCATGGCTATAAATAGGAAAGTATCTATACAGAAGATGTGAGATCACGTCTGAGCTGGGTGTTCATATGTATTTATTTCTCCTGAGGATGTGGATCTGTGAGCAGCTGTCAGAGTGAAGCGTGGAGTGGATGTGTGAATTTAAACAGTCACATGTGGTCGTATTACACCTTAAATTAAATGTAGTGGGCAGCTTAGTCATAAGCTGTGCTCCAGCAAAATAATGCTCTGAATACATGAAGACCAAAATGGATCCTTGACAACATATTCCCTAAAATGGTTTGGTTTGCCGCTCGCCAGCTGATCGTGCTGACAGCGGGGTCAGAACGTGATGGAGTATCAATGCATCAGTCAATCAGTGCTGCTCAGTTAGTTCAGAAACCGTGGCCGCCTCATTATTTTTATCTGGTGATAAAGCTTTTGCCTTTAGCTCTGGACACATTGGATGATACTCTCGGGATGTAATCAATAGATGAAGATCTGATTAACATTGGGAGTTTGTGACAGTCAAGGTGGCTGCCCCCGCTAAAGCAACATTAGCAAACACTAAACCTGCCGAAGGTCGTTCACTTTTAACGATGTTCAGGTCACGTTTGGGGTGTTAGAAGATGATGTTGATCCTCAACACATAATGGAAGTCCTAACATGTTGGGCAAGATCTGCTTTTAAAACTTATTTAATGTCTGTTTGTTTGTAAAATATATCATGAACCACTGGACACTGGACATTTAGAATCAACCCAGTGCAGACTGGTCTCCACAGCTAACTGATATTATCAACAGAAATGGTTCTAGCTCAGTTAGTTGTACAGATAATGATCTGACCTTTGTGAGAGTTCATTCAACCTTTATTTAGACAGGTTAATCCCACTGAGCCTCGAGGACCCCAGTTGCTTGTCTTCATCCTCAGGATATTATTTTGTGTGGGTTCCCAGTGACTCTGGAAACCAGGGAAAATCTGGAAAAGGACTTTTACATTTTACAGACAAGGACAACACGTAATTTCAGAGAAAAAAGAGGGAACTTGAACACTGAATAAAATATGATCTTTCTGAGGATTTGATGTCTACATACATTAATGTGTCACTGATTCCATGTTCTGCTTCTACAGTGTACTTAATCGTGCCTCCTTACTGATTGGCTGTGGTGTCCGTTCGTATCGGATGTTCTGCAATATTAGCAATGATTGCTGTATGCAGGCTACACGATACCTATGTATGACTCTGCTCACCACCCATGTTAAGTTCTGAGCGTTCTGTGTGACTGAAATATCTCCTGGAGCTTCAGGAGTTACTCTGGGAAATAGAAGGGAAATCTATTTTCTCATGGTTTTTGTGCCTTTGTAATTCTTTAATTAACCATTATTTTAATGCTCAAGGAGGAACTGCCTGTCATAAACGTGGCAGCAGAAGATATTTTAAAGATTTGCCTGAAGTGTTTTTTTGCCAACCAAGCAGATTATATTTACTTTCCCATGTGATCTCCAGACACTTTCTGGAACTCGTTGTGCAGACATCGTCTTAAAGGTTTGCTGCTAAAATGAGTCAATAGTCCACTTGTTTACCAGGAAAGGATTTTGTTCACTCGTAAACAACAGGAGTTTGTTTCAAACCTATCTGTTGCTAGAAATTCACAATAAACAGCACAAAATGAACGAAACAGTGGAAAAGAGAACAACGCTGCAAACATCACCTCACACATTTGCTTATTGTGAATTCTTCAGACAATTAATATCATCTGCAAATTTGCTGAACGGAAATAAGTTTGCCATTAATCTGAGACTGAGCTCTTTGTTCAGATAATACAGGCGTGATACCCTGACGAGGCGAGCAGTGATCTGCCTTCCAGTCATGTGAGCTGCATCTCATTATGTATTCTTCTCCCTTGCAGGAGGTTTTTCACAGCGGCATAAGCAGAATTCTGGATCGAATACTCGTGCGGTCCGGACGCTACAGGGACGTGGTTTTTGAATGCTGGGACTATGAGCATAAGCGACCAGAGGGGCTGCGTCGCAGACCTGGGAGGCAGCTTCACTGAGGATGCTCCCAGACCTCCAGTCCCTGGAGAAGAAGGAGTGCTGGCGTGCAATGACGGTCGCCAGCACAGCAACCTTGGCTTTTCCTCCAAGAACGAGAGTGCCAAATGTGAAGCGTCAGTGGCTACACTCCGGCGACCGGACTTGGATCTGGGTTATGAACCAGAGGGCAGCGCTTCCCCTACACCACCCTACGTAAAATGGGCCGAGTCTCTTCATTCCCTCCTGGATGATCAGGACGGCATCCATCTGTTCAGGAAGTTCCTGAAGCAGGAGCAATGCGCCGACATGTTAGACTTCTGGTTTGCATGCAGCGGCTTTTGCAAGCTTGAAGCTAACAAGGCTAATGAGGAGAAGAAGCTAAAACTGGCAAAAGCCATCTATAAAAAGTACATTCAGGATAACAACGGGATTGTCTCCAGACAGATCAAACCAGCTACCAAGTCTTTCATTAAAGACTGTGTGATGAAGCTCTACATTGATCCTGCCATGTTCGAACAGGCTCGGACTGAGATACAGACGATGATGGAGGACAACACTTATCCTCTGTTTTTAAAGTCGGACATTTATTTGGAATTCGCACGGACAGGAGACGAGAGCCCTAAGCCGTTCAGGGATCAGAGTCCTGCTTCTGGGGAAGGAAAAGGACTGTCGGGGTTTTTACCAACTTTAAACGAATATGAGGAATGGAGATGTGACCAGGGCCCAGAGGAGCAGCCTGAGTGTGACCTGACACCAAGCAGCCAGCTCACTCAGCAACTGCTAATGGAGACGCAGCGAGTTGGCAAAAGAGCAAGATTTCAGGACAGCCTCGAGTGCAGGTAAATCCTCCCAGGCATCTAAAAAAGAACAACAAAACACCAGACTGTGCAGGGTTTCCCTGCAAACAGCTGAATTAGAAATAACGCTGAAACCTCACATGAGTGTGAGCAGATAGAGCACAGCTGACTGATGGTTTGTGAAGAGGAGAATCTGCACCTCAGGTGGAGAAGAAATGTTAAAGTGGTTACTGGAGGTTGGAGCAGAATTCATTCTTCTTTTGGTGCTGGGTCTCTGAGAATCACGTCTTCCACTGGACACGGTTTAGTAGTGGAATACTTGACCATGACTTTCATCTAAGCTCAACATTGTTTCTTTATTTTTGGTCATTTTTATATTAATGCCAGATCTGTTGATGGCTGTTAGTCAGTTTCATGTGTTTTAGGGATGCACAATATTGGATTTTTGGCCAATAACCGATATTTTATATACTTTCCTCTGTCAGAGCATAGCATCTTATTTAGGCTTATTTGCTACAAAAACTGTGCAACAGCTGTAAGAGCTGGTGACATATATTCAGTAACAGCCGTATGATATGCACAGCATTTTAACTTGTATTAAATGAAAAGTGTTAAATGTTATTTATTAGCATTAGTCACCTGCGATGCTGTCTCACCTGTGGAGGTTTGTTCCAGGTTCCTATAGCTGCAGTGTGGATCCTCTGCACTCCTGTGCATGAAGGACACACTTTGTAAGTTCAAAGTTTTTGTCTGTCCATTGTTCCGTAAGACTAATCATGCTAACGAGGCTAACACGACGTCTAAATGTTTGTGGTAAAACTCACCCAACAAGTCATGCTATCAGCTGTTAGCTTCTCAGTGACGTCGGAAATGACAGCTGGTAACTCGGGTAAGGCTACGTCAGAAAATATCTTGGACTGGGGACGATGTAGCGAGGCTCAACGTACTCCATAAATCTTCAGAAACCAACATCCTCAACAAAAAAACCTTCCACACCGTCGACATTTTCAATTTTCCTCTCCGCCGTGAGATCAGGTAGGCGCACGTGACGTCATGTTGGGCTGGTGCTGCAGACGTCCTTGTCACTAGTTGTCAAACAAAAACAGCGTCTTTTATATCGGTGAGTTGTTTTTATGTAGTGGCCGATGTTCGATATTGAACTTTAACGCTAATATGTTGGTTTATGTTTAATATGTTGGGGAGTGGTGGCGCAGAGGTTAGAGAGGTGGGCTTGTGATCCAAAGATCGCCGGTTCACGCCCCGGCACCGACAACATCAAAATTGTGGGCAGGGGTAGTTGAAACACCCACACCTGCCCCCACCCTCATTCGCCCCACTCTGGGCCCATGAGCAAGGCCCTTAACCCCCACCATTGTGCTCCCTAAAACAGGTCTCTCTTGAAAATGAGTTCTCGTGGCTCAATGAGACTAACCTGGATAAATAAAGGCTAAATTAAAAAAATATATATATGTTGAGGGAGTATCAGAGAAACTGAGACGTTTATTTTCTAAACATAACGTCCCAGTGGCTTTTAAACCCCAAAATACATTAAAGACTGGTTCATCCCAAAGATCCAGTCCCCCGGCACAAACAGAGTAATATTGTGTATGCTGTTCAGTGTCAGGAGGGTGATCATTCTTACATCGGGGAAACTAAACAGCCACTGGCCAAAAGGATGGCCCAGCACAGAAGATCAACATCATCAGGCCAGGACTCTGAGGTCTACACTCATCTCCAGGTCAGAGGTCACTCTTTCAGGGATGAAGATGTTCACATCCTGGACAGAGAGGAACGATGGTTTGAGAGAGGAGTAAAGGAGGCCATCTTTGTGAAAAGAAATCGTCCATCATTAAACAGGGGTGGAGCCTCCAGGTTCAACTGTCCCCCTCTTACAATGCTGTGATTGCTAGTATCACTCAGCCCTCTGTGAACAGTAAACAGCCATCAGGTGCTAATGATCCATTGTTAGGCTGATGGTCCTTCTTGAGCATGTGAGCAGCTGGTTCTGGTTGTCAGCAGCAAAACTGGTTGATCCACTCTGAGAAGGTGCTATTTAAGAGACTGAGCTGAAAACAGCTCCTCAGACTGAGGAAGTCCTCAGGATGAAAGACGAAACGTTTCTACATTTTTTGTTGATTTGTTTTTTGAATGTCAAGAGGACCAGACTCAACTTTTTTTAGAACTAATTATACACTTGCTGTAAATTCTAGCTTCAGTCTTGCATTACTCAATGTTTATTTTTTTTCCACAAAAGATAATTCTGCTAAATGAGTGGAAAACAATTTTTGAATCAAACAAAAGGCTCTTAGGAAATGAAAGTAAGTGGTGGGCACAGGTTTAATCCGCTAATAGCGGATCTAACGTTTCATTTAGCGGATTAGCCTTTTTGCTATCTTTGAAAATCTTTTGTGGAATTAGTTTCTGCTAAATTAAAATCCAATACATTCAAAAATAAATTCAACAATAAAAATAAAAATCCAATAAATTCAAAAGTGCTAATTTGAAATCTTACAGGAGAATGGTGATTTACACTGAGCAATGCTATTCAGCGCTAAGCGCCACCTGGTGACGTCACCATCCATAATATTCCCCCCCATATCTACCTCAAATGGTCTCTGACTCATGGTGTCAGTTTTAAGCCAATAACAGGGACTTTAATAATAATAATAATAATAATTTTATTTAAACTTTAACATAAATACCAAACCAGAACAAGAAAATAACATGAAAATACAATTTTCACACTCAAACATTGTAAACATTGTACACACAATTCCTACCCAGCATGCTTTGCAACGCTCATACTACCTCTGGGACGTGACTCTCACACATTTTACACATCTTTAATACAAACAGATTTATTACTTAGATAATATTAAAGATGATGCACGGCAAATTTGTAGTTGGCTTATAAAAGTAGTTAACCACAAAGATACTAAAGTGAGTTCATTCATTATGACATGAGGGAAACGTCCGACACACATTGAATGCATCATTATAATAAAGGACAGGAAACGTCTGACACACATTGAATGCATCATTATAATAAACGACAGGAGACGTCCGACACACATTGAATGCGTCATAATAAACGAGAGGAG
>NC_056512.1:46818306-46820277 GCF_014905685.2 Nematolebias whitei | reverse complement strand
CTGCGGTCTACACTCATCTCCAGGCCAGCGGTCACTCTTTCAAGGATGAAGATGTTCACATCCTGGACAGAGAGGAACGTTGGTTTGAGAGAGGAGTAAAGGAGGCTATCTTTGTGAAAAGAAATCGTCCATCATTAAACAGGGGTGGAGGCCTCCGGGTTCAACTGTCCCCCTCTTACAATGCTGTGATTGCTAGTATCACTCAGCCCTCTGTGAATAGTAAACAGCCATCAGTGTGCTAATGATCCATTGTTAGGCTGATGGTCCTTCTTGAGCATGTGATCAGCTGGTTTTGGTTGTCAGCAGCAAACTGGTTGATCCACTCTAAGAAGGTGCTATTTAAGAGGCTGAGCTGAAAACAACACCTCAGACTGAGGAAGTCTCTTGGATGAGAGACGAAACGTTTCTATATTTTTTTGCTTTGTTTTGTTTTTTGTTTTTTTTGAATGTCCAGAGGACCAGATTGAACTTTTTGGGGTTTCCTAAAGTTCCTAATTTCCTATATTTGTTTTGCCGGTTATGCCTATTGTGGTTTTGGAAAAGATGCACTGCAAAAAGTACCATCTTGATAAGTTAAAATTGCTCACAAATATGTATTTTGACCTAAAACAAGACAAATGGCTTGATAAGATGTTTTTAATTAGGGTTTTATAAATGTTTTAGTTTAAATTTTATTTTTTTCAAGTATCTGAGGTTTTTTTGTATTAATTTATGTAAAAATATTTTTAGCTACTGGCAATTTTTTAAAAGACAAAATTACTTTAAAATGGTTTAAGAAAATCAGAGCCATTTTGACTAAACAATATGCCACTTTTTTTCATTCATTTAGTTTAGTAATTAATTTTCATTAAAACCCAATTGATCAACTCTCCCACTAGGTTAAACAAAAACCGTCCAGAAAAATCCTCCAACTTAGACCTGTTTCTAACTAATATGCCTCACAAATTCCCTGGTACAGGTGTATTCGCTGATATTTTGAGTGATCATTGTGTGACAACTGCTATGAGAGATATTAAACTTCCACCTTCTAAGCCCATATTAACTCAAAAAAGAGATCTGAAACATTTTTGTGAACAGTCATTCCTCTGGGATCTGTCTCACTTTGACTGGCATCGTATTCTGTTAACTGATGACGTGAACTCCGCTTGGAACTAATTTCATAATAGTTTCATTTATTTTGTTAACAAACATGCTCCTTTTCGTCAGTTCAGAATAAAGGGACGAGACAGTTCCTGGTTTACTCCAGAGCTAGCTGACCTCCTGCACAGGAGAGATCATCTTTGGGCCACAGCAAGAAAATCTGACTCAGACACTGATTGGTTGAGTTTTCGACAGATGAGGAATAAATGTACAACTGCTGTCAAAGCAGCAAAACACAACTATTTCTTATCTCAGACCTCCAAAAATCTAAATGACCCTAACAGCTTCTGGAAAACCATTAAATCTCTCTCAGGCACCACCCAATCATCTGACCTCCCATCACAACTTCTCGTTAACTCTGTTCCTGTGTCAAATAAGCACGAGATACTGAACTGTTTCAATAAACATTTTGTTGCTTCTAGTTCTTTATTTGACACAGTTACTAATGGAAAATCTGCCACTTCACTTAATAACCAAACTTCTACAAATCAAATCCCTCCTACAAGTCAATCCTCAGTTAATCACACCTTCTCTTTTTCTCCATTCTCAGTCAGAGAAGTCAATAAACTGTTAAAAGATCTTGACCCTAAAAAATCTGCAGGTCCAGATGAAATTCCACCTGATTTCTTAAGGCTGGCTGCTCATATCATCACAGTCCCTGTGACCCACATCTTCAATCTCTCCATAAGACAAAACTCCATCACAGACAATTGGAAAACAGCCTTTGTTCTTCCTTTGCTGAAGGGAGGTGACCCCACCTCACTGAACAACTATCAACCAATCTCTAAGCTCTGCATTTTAGCCAAGGTTCTAGAAAAACTGATAAACTCT
>NC_056512.1:46782912-46818206 GCF_014905685.2 Nematolebias whitei | reverse complement strand
AGCTGAATACAGCTCCTCAGACTGAGGAAGTCTCTCGGATGAGAGACAAAACGTTTCTACATTTTTTTTGTTGATTTGCTTTGTTTAGTTTTTTTTTGAATGTCCAGAGGACCAGATCGAACTTTTTTGGAACTTGAACTATACAATGTCCAGATAGCTTAATGTAGCTCAGATAGCCTAATTACATCTTCCACCGCTAACAGAAACAGTTTATTATTGTTACTGTTCTTATTTAGCACATTTAGCATGTTACACTCCAGCGCCATGCGCATGTGTGAAATATACACCTGTGGTGCGCATGTGTGACTTCACACTTCCGGTGTTTAATGCCTCCACAGGGGTTCCCCTGAAAATCGTGACTCTGAGACATGAGTTAAAAAACCTCTGGATTCAGAGAGTGGTGTTTGTAAATGAACAAGTGAACTGCAGAGGAAAAGCTGCAGTTTCACTCAAAATATGCATTGTGTAAATAGTCCCTTAATTTGTAGTTGTGTTTGTTTTTTGTAGTTGTGATTTAAATGTCAGGGCCACTGTATAAATCACTGGTTTCAACAAACTCTGATCATTCTGAATATTTTCAGACTCTGAAAATATTCTAATTGTTCCTCATTTTAACATGTTGGAAATTCTTGGGATGCTATTTTCCTTTTTCTTTATTTTTTCAGGTTATCTGTTATTTTAACAAAATTTTTTATTTTAGGTGTGTGCAAGTTTTGCGTGTTTGTTTCCTTTTTGTATTGTACAGATATTCACTGCAGATTAAAATCCTGGAATGCAGCCTTTATTATTATTATAAAGATTATTGAGCATGAACTTAAATGTAGCCTTTTTCAGTCAGCATTGAAAATGATTCTTGGATAAGAAGCTAAATGAAAACTCAAAAATAATTCCAGTTACCTTGAACTGAGCTTAAACCAACAGCGCTGTGGTTTCTTCATTTTATTTAAAGGTAGAACAAATGTTGCTTTAAATTTGTCTAACGTCAGTGAAAGTTTCCCAGCAAAGCTTACAAATGTCACAAAGTGTCTGCCATTAAAGGTCCAGCTGCAGCAAGCTGAGGAGGTGGCTGGAAGCACAGGCTCCCACGTCCACTCTCATCAAGCCACTGAGTGGAAGCATCCACACGAAACAACAAAGTTCACTAAGGATCAGGCCTCGCTGGGCGAGCAAGGCTTTTGTTTCTGCTGTCACCACGGCAGCTCACCTATTGAGGGTAGAGTCAAAGAAATGTAAAGCAGCCGTGTTTTAAAGACTTTGAGACAAAGGAATAAAGAAACCAAATGAAACATTGGAAATGAGGAGAGACGAGCAGTGAAAAAATGTTTCTGCAGTGTGCCAAGGCCCGTGGTCCAGTCTAAACACTGTTGAGAACCATTATAGAAAATGGTCAGGTCGGGGGAGGGGGGTCTTTTTTTTGGGGTCAGTCCAAGTCCTGCCTAGAACAGAATGGCAAGCCTGGACTTGCTTGGCTAAAGTCATGTTGTGGTAAACACCTGAGCAGCTCAGGTATCAGGTGGCTCATCCTGCCCTGCACCCAGTATGTATTTAGAACATTCTATCTTTGCCCTCATCTAATCCGAAATCAGAGTTAATACATAAACTGGTGGTGAAGAGTCAACATGTTTCTATTCCTCCAACAAATGGTCATATTAGAATGAGACTAAGAGGAACAATGCTCTCAGCTGGTGTGAAGTGTCGTAGACTGTAAACTGAGGAGAGGTTTGAAAAGTGATGCCTGTGTTTAGTGAGCATTGTTTAGTTACTTCAGAGAGAGTCACACATCTTCATGTTACCTGGACTGCATAACACTGCAGAGCCTTCAAAGGCAACCAGGGAATCAAATACTGAATGATAAAAACGCCATCAGTCACACTTTGAAGAGACAACAGGACTCCAAAAGCTTCAGTCTTGAATTAAATATATTAACTAGGACTCCCAGCATTTTCAAATGACTCCTTCTACCAGAGACTGCCAAATGGCAGTTGGAGTAATTTGCATCCCATCAGACCACCTTTTGTTGTGTACAGGTAATGCTGTCCCAGGCAAATGCTAAACGGGGGTGGGGGTGGGGGAGTGGGGGGGTGATAATGTGAACGATGTTGATACTCAGATGGAGAAGAAAAAAACCCTTGATTGTATCCACCTCCAGGTGGATAAAAAGTCATGTCACAACATATATTTCACTTACTCTGTTGGCTGAGAAGCAAAGATGGCAAAGGTGTACAGTACACAGCAGGCTTTGGATATGATTATGAACCATGTCAACTCCAGTGACTCCGACAGAGAAGAAATAACCCTTGAGCTGAGTTCTGATTCTGAAATTTCTTCTGGTAAGATTTCCTAAAGTTTCCTGATGCATGCTGTCGTGGCTGGCTACCATGTCGTGTTCAAAACAGCTGAGACATCGCCCTCGGTATAAAAGATTTATTTGACAAAACATGGGTTACAGATATTCAGAGACAAACAATTACATTAATAAGATATATGCATATAAATGGAGCATTAAAGAACGAACCGTCTCGGTGTGCGCCTCCCGGAAATGCTCGGTGGACGTGTGTCATTTCCGGCCTTTTATCACAGTTTGAGAAGGCTAGCTTTCTGATTGGTTTAGCTTCTGTTGCTATGGTTACGACTCTAGCCCGCCCCCTCAAGGACGTTAATATCTACATTTCAGATAAGAAGTTTTGGCTCACTGAAATCGTTCGATTTAGCTGTTTGTTTAACGTGATTATACCTTAGTGATACCAAATGATTTGAGTTAAAGTTGTGTATTTCTAGGAATAATTAATAACTATTAATTGTTATCTAACTCATGTTTGCGTGTTCTTACTTGATCCTTTTTATACTTTTGCTGTTGTAGCTTACTGTGACAATTAACCCTGTGTCCTCTCAGCTAAACTGACCCTGTATTCAACAATGATTAAATGTTAATGGTTATTATTAAGAGAGATCCTGAGGGATTTTATTTAGTCAAACTATATTAAGTCTAAATTAAAGAAATGTGTTCTAGCTTTATTTATGTTAATCAGTCTGCTATCTGGCATGATTTGATTGCTTGTAATATATCAAATGTGAACTTGTAAAATTATCCTTAGCTAATATGAGATTATATTTAAAGGTCAACTAGTTAGAATTAGCAAACATTTTCTATAAATATAGTGCAACCCTGGAAGAAAGACACACACACACTTTGTATAACATGACATTTGAATGCTTGATAGGAAATATAAAAAAGGTATAAAAATATGAAATCCAACAATGCTCAATAATCCAGGTAGAAAAATCCAAAAAAGTTCAATCTGGTCCTCTGGACATTCAAAAAAAACAAAAAACAAAACAAAGTAAAAAAATATAGAAACGTTTCGTCTCTCATCCAAGAGACTTCCTCAGTCTGAGGAGCTGTATTCAGCTCAGTCTCTTAAATAGCACCGTCTCAGAGTGGATCAACCAGTTTTGCTGCTGACAACCAAAACCAGCTGATCACATGCTCAAGAAGGACCATAAGCCTAACAATGGATCCTTAGCACACTGATGGCTGTTTACTGTTCACGGAGGGCTGAGTGATACTAGCAATCACAGCATTGTAAGAGGGGGACGGTTGAACCCGGAGGCCTCCACCCCTGTTTAATGATGGATGATTTCTTTTCACAAAGATGGCCTCCTTTACTTCTCTCTCAAACCATCGTTCCTCTCTGTCCAGAATGTGAACAACTTCATCCATGAAAGAGTTACCGCTGGCCTGGAGATGAGTGTAGACCGCAGAGTCCTGGCCTGATGATGTTGATCTTCTGTGCTGGGCCATCCTTTTGGCCAGTGGCTGTTTTGTTTCCCCGATGTAAGACTGATCACAGCCCTCCTGACACTGAACAGCATACACAACATTACTCTGTTTGTGCCGGGGGACTGGATCTTTGGGATGAACCAGTCTTTGCCGTAATGTATTTTGAGGTTCATGGAGATTGATGAAACAATGGTCTCTTTTGATGTCACATCACTCTTTACGTGCATTCCTGTTGATGATACAGTAGAGGTGGTCAGTTTAAGATTAAAATCAGACACCACTCTGAGCAGCAGGACCACGCTTTCCACAGAACTGTGTCAACTCTTGAAACTGTGCCTGCAGTCAACCTACTTCACATATGGGGAGCAATATTATAGGCAGAAACATGGGTGTGCTATGGGGTCTCCAGTTTCTCCTATTGTTGCCAACCTGTACATGGAGGAGGTAGAAAAAAGAGCCTTGATGTCCTTTTCAGGGACACCACCAAGTCATTGGTTCAGGTATGTTGATGACACCTGGGTTAAAATTAAATCTCAGGAAGTCCAACATTTTACTGACCACATCAACTCTGTGGATAAATACATCAAGTTCACACGAGAAGATGTAAAAAATGGCAGGTTGGCTTTCTTGGACTGTGAGGTCTCAGTCTCTGATAGAGGACATTTGCAAACTGAGGTGTACCGCAAACCCACCCACACAGACCAGTATTTGCAGTTTGACTCCCATCACCCTTTGGAGCACAAGTTAGGAGTTATCAGGACTCTGTATCACAGAGCAGACAGCGTCCCCACTAGCTCAGGAGCCAGGCAGAAGGAGAAATCCCACACAAGACAGGCTCTAGAGCAATGTGGATATCCTAACTGGGCCTTCCTGAAAGCAGAGAAGAAACCCAAACAGGACTCCAGTCAGCCAACAGGTGAAAAGGAGGAACCCAGACCCAGACCAGTGGTCATTCCATATGTTGAGGGAGTATCAGAGAAACTGAGACGTTTATTTTCTAAACATAACATCCCAGTGGCTTTTAAACCCCAAAATACATTACGGCAAAGACTGGTTCATCCCAAAGATCCAGTCCCCCGGCACAAACAGAGTAATGTTGTGTATGCTGTTCAGTGTCAGGAGGGCTGTGATCAGTCTTACATCGGGGAAACAAAACAGCCACTGGCCAAAAGGATGGCCCAGCACAGAAGATCAACATCATCAGGCCAGTACTCTGCGGTCTACACTCATCTCCAGGCCAGCGGTCACTCTTTCAGGGATGAAGATGTTCACATCCTGGACAGAGAGGAACGATGGTTTGAGAGAGGGGTAAAGGAGGCCATCTTTGTGAAAAGAAATCGTCCATCGTTAAACAGGGGTGGAGGCCTCCGGGTTCATTTGTCCCCCTCTTACAATGCTGTGATTGCTAGTATCACTCAGCCCTCTGTGAACAGTAAACAGCCATCAGTGTGCTAATGATCCATTGTTAGGCTGATGGTCCTTCTTGAGCATGTGATCAGCCAGTTTTGGTTGTCAGCAGCAAAACTGGTTGATCCACTCTGAGACGGTGCTATTTAAGAGACTGAGCTGAATACAGCTCCTCAGACTGAGGAAGTCTCTCGGATGAGAGACGAAACGTTTCTACATTTTTTTGTTGATTTGCTTTGTTTTGTTTTTTTTGAATGTCCAGAGGACCAGATTGAACTTTTTTGGATTTTTCTACCTGGATTATTGAGCATGCATCAGGATATAGTTCAAGTTATGTGATTTAAACTTTGTTGATGATGATGTGAAACATATTGCATGTTATTAATGTTGTAAATGAAGACATCAGATTTATTTTTTATTTATTTTTTCAACACCACAAACTATATGTCACACAAACACTGTTAAGAAAACTGAATACTATAAAAAACATGTCAACCCAACTGTAAACTACATGAACTGTAATCTTTCTCTCTGTTTTCATCCTGGGTACTGATGCCATGCTGTTTAGCTGGCTTGCACAGGCTGTCACTCCTTTGCTTAATGTAGCTGAAAACATTGAATGAATTGGAAAAATAACTGAGGGGAATTATAAGTGAATAGTTGCTCCAACATCTGAGGTCAGACAGGAATCCCCATGGACTATGATGTTTTTGCAGATGACATTGTGATCTGTGGTGAGAACAGGGAACAGGTAGAAACAAACTTGGAGAGGTGGAGGAAGGAACTTGAAAGAAGAGTACATGTGTGTGAATGAGCGTGAGGCCAGTGGAACATTGAGGTTACAAGGAGCAGAGGTCACAAAGGTGCAGGACTTCAAGTACTTGGGGTCCACTATCCATGAAAATGGGGAATGTGGTAAAGAGGTGAAAAACAGTGTCCAGGTAGGATGGAGTGGATGGAGAAAAGTTTCAGGAGTGAATTGTGACAAAAGGGTTTCAGCAAAGGTCAAAGGCAAAGTTTACAAGACAGTGGTGAGACCATCTATGTTGTATGGTCTGGAGACAGAGACATGGACAAAAAGACAGGAGAAAGAACTGGAAGTGGCAGAAATGAAAATGTTGAGTTTTTCCTTGGGAGCGAAAAAGATGGATAAAATTAGGAATGCGATCATTAGAGGTACAGCACATGTTGAACAATTGGGAGATAAATTTAGAGAGGCCAGACCAGTGGTTAATTTGAGCTGGATCCTGCCTGAACAAGATCCTTGAACTCCCTTATTTTGACAGGTTGTATTCCAGCAACTGTTTGCTCAGATCTGGCAACTCAAATATCTACCCCTAAAAGTCAGGAGAGGAGCCTCTGGAGGACGCAGGGGTGGGGGGAGTGAGGACAGAGGGACAGATGGTCACATGTATGTATGGAGGTGCTGCGTGGTGTCCTCTCCTCCTCTCTAAATATTGTCCTTATTCAACCCAGTGCTGCACACTGAAAAACACCCCTTCTCCCCTCTTTTCAGGCAATCAGGGTGCACCTGGTGATAAACTGCTGAGATCACGTGAGAGCTGTGCTGCGTAAGTAACATGGCAGGATACTGTTAAACCAAAACGATTTGACTCAAGTAAAACAAGCCAATATATTACAATCAATCATAAAAAAAATTGTTAATAATAACCTCTGCATATTGTTTCAATAAACCAAACTGGACTAGGAAACCTTGGACAGTCTGGAGAGTTACGTGGACGAGTGTTTTGACAACATTGTGATGGGTAAACCACAAAAAAAAAATGCATCCACGGCCACACCAACTCCTAAACGCACGCGCTCAGAGAGCTCAACCAGCAGGTCCACTTCTCTAGAGAAAAACTTCACTGATGTCCTGGGCTCTATAGAAAAGAAGCTAACCAGTTTAGATGCCCAGCTGGCCCTGGTGGAGGTTCTCCACAAGGAGTTTCAAGCACTGAGGGAGTCTCTGGAGTTCAGACAAGCTCAGGTGGCGTCGCTCGCTGCAGAGAACCAAACTCAGAGGGGTAATGTCAAAGAACTCACTGAGAAGATGACACAGCTGCCCAGAGAGAACAGAAAAATTAAGGAATCCATCCTGGACATTCAAGCTCGGAGCATGCAGGACAATCTTGTCTTCTCAGGGATCCCAGAACGAGCAGAGGAGGATGCTGAAGTTACGATCCAACATAAGCTGAAACTCCCAAGTGAGACGGTAAAAAATATCACTTTCCATCGTGTTCACTGGCTCGGAGGTAAGAAGCCCAATAACAAGCGACCTTGACCAATTATAGCTAAATTTGAGCACTATAAACAAAAAGAGCAGGTCAGAAGTCAAGGTAGAGAACTGCGTGGGATGGACTTCAGTGTGAATGATCAATTTCCAAAAGAGATCCTCGATCGGAGGAAAGTTTTGTTTACAATCAGGAAGAAATCCAGTCAGGATGGACCCCTGTGGAACACCCCCCCCCCCCCCCCCAATCCCCATTTAAGCTCTGCCACTGCAGAACTAAAATCCTTGATGGAGACACAAAAGGATCTGTCAGCAAGGTAGGATCTGAACCAATTGAGGGCTGACCTTGTGATGCCCACCCACTGCTCCAACCTAGCAATGAGGATCTCATGGTCGATAGTGTCAAAAGCGGCTGTAAGGTCCAATAGGACAAGCAGAACAGAATCACCAGTATCTGTGGATAAGACAATGTCATTAAAAACCTTCAGTAGGGCAGTTTCAGTGCTATGGAGGGGTTTAAAGCCAGATTGGAATAGCTCTAGGATAGCGTGATCCTCCAGGAAGCACTTCAACTGGGACTCAACTATTTTCTCCAGTAGTTTTGAAACAAATGGGAGTCTGGAGACGGCTGGAAGTTGGATACGACTGAGGGGTCAAGGTTTGTTTTTTTCAGGAGAGGCTGGATGGCAGCATGTTTAAAGGTTTTTGGCACCACGCCAGTGGATAAACTGCTATTTACAACAGCAAGAATGGATGGACCTAGAGTAGGAAAAACCTCCTTTAGTAGTCGAGGGGAGCCCACATCAAAGGGGGAACCAGAAGGTTTCAAGCTGCACATAACCTGCTCTAGAGAAGATAGAGAGATGGGTTCAAAATTGTCAAATAGAGCTACAGATTGAGGTGGGATGGATGGGTCATGAGTTGGAGGGGAAAGGAGAGCCCGAGTGGTGGCAGTTTTTTCCCAAAAAAAACTGTAGGAAGTTCTTGCACAGCTCAGTCGAGGCTTCCAGAGGAGATGATTCAGTGAGGTGGAGAACAGAGTTTAGGGTAGAAAAGAGGACACGTGGGTTGTGAGAGTTAGAGGTAATGATATCAGAAAAATATTTAGATTTAGCAGCTTTTACTGCTTTCTGATAACAGCGCCAACTCTCTTTAAGTATTTGAAGAGACCTGCAGCCTGTCTTTCCTCCATTTGCACTCTGCCCTCCTGCACTGCTGCCTAACGGCCTTGGTGACATCATTCAGCCAAGGTTCTGCTCTCAGTTTTGATTTTTTAGTTTAAAAGGGAGCGACATGATCCAGAGTCTTTAAGCAGACAGAAATGAAGTGGGATGTCAGCTCCTCAGTGGTGGTGAGAAACACCAGGGGCTGAATTATCATTTCAGAGTTATAAACATCTGTGAAACGTGCAGCAGTGAAGTGGTTAATGGCTCGGCTACTAAATGCAGGAACGCACGGCTTAGGAGTTAGATGGAGGAGGGTGAACTCAAACTGGACTGGCATGTGGTCTGAAAAAACATTATCACCAATTTCAAGATTTCTAACAGTCACATCATGAGGTAAAGCAAGGTCCATTGTATGTCCGTGCTCTTGTGTGGGACCGTTTCCATGCTGAGTTAGGTTAAATGAGTCCAATAATCTAAAAAAATCCTTAACCAAGGGCTTCTCCTGACTGCACGCATGCAAATTAGAATCCCCAATAATGAAAACATAATCATATTTTGGTGTGATTTCAGCCAAGAAATCAGAAAATTCATTTATGAAATCCTTAGATCGAGGTTGGCAGTAGACGAGTGTGCATAAAGTCAAAGGTGAATGGCAGAGTTCAAAGATGCTCAGCTCAAAGCTGGCACAGGAAACTGGGATGGGCAGATGTTTACAGACAAAAGTTGATTTGAATATTGTTACTAATCTAACACTGTGCTGACCTGATGGCCACGGTGCATTAAAATACAGACAGTTCTGTGGCAATAATTCTGTCAAGGCGCTAGACTCACCAGGATACATCCAAGTCTCTGTGATGCAGAGAAAGTCCAAATCGTGCTCTTGAAAGTAGTCCCTCAGGATAAAACTCCTACTCTGCTCCTGTTTCCTGGAATACCTTACAAAAACAATTGAAGCTCTCGACCTTGACCTCTCTAAGTGGCTGTAAGATTCTGTTGGACTCCTGGCAGGGACCAATGCAGACATGTTCCTGTTTTTAGTTTTCTACATTCACCTTAGAATCTAGCTGTTTTTTGTTACTTTTTCTTTTAGCCATCCTATTTGTTAAAAAAACTGTAGTATGACTTTGTATAACTGTTTATTGTTGTTGCTGTTGTCCATTGTTGTCATCATTCTTTGTTGAAATCAGGTCTCTCTCGTAAATGAGTCCTTGAGGCTCAATGGGATTTACCTGTCTAAATAAAGGTTGAATGAAAAAAAATGTTGTTGTAACATATATTACGTTGACCAAACACATCCGTATACCGTCCAAAGTGGACCCAGCAGTGGTGGAGGAAGCACGTCAGTGGCCGTATATTTTCAATAACAGCCCCTCCGGGTCGGCCCATGTGGCGCACTGGCCGACAACTCCTGTTGTTTACCTGGTCCGGGCATGCAGGAAGTAGGCGATGGAAACCATGACCACCAGTTGGAGAGGAAGATGCAGCACGCAGGACTTTAAGCTTTACCAACCGCCCAGCACATTTTCCCGGCGTCTGGAGCGATATCTCTGGGCAGGCAAGTGAGGAGCGCAGCAAAGTTAAACAGACACGTCCACCAGTAGCGGGGGGGGGGGGGGGGCGTCCAGCGGTACCCTCATATTGATCCAAATAAGCGACATCGGCGGCAGAAAATC
The DNA here is from genome assembly GCF_014905685.2 of Nematolebias whitei. NCBI lineage: Eukaryota > Metazoa > Chordata > Actinopteri > Cyprinodontiformes > Rivulidae > Nematolebias > Nematolebias whitei. Next base: position 46,807,946 of record NC_056512.1, on the reverse strand, counting down.
GAAGATCCGGAAGCTCTTGCCGATCATACACCAGTTGCGAGTTTATGTCCCAGATGAAAAACGAACAAAACACAAATAATAATAAAACAAACAATACATTTAATAATAATAATAATAATAATGAGTTTAATTTGTAACGCACTTTTCATTAACAAAAATCTCAAAGTACTATAGAGTGCAACTAAAATCAATGATAAAATCAACTAAAGTCAGTGATAAAATCAACTAAAATCAATAATAAAATCAACTAAAATCAGTGATACAATCATATGGAGGCAGAATAGGCTTGCTTAAAAAGAAAAGTCTTTAAGCCTTTTTTAAAGTCAGTCAATGATTGTGGAGCTCTCAGATAGTCAGGGAGGGAGATCCAGAGGCAGGGGGCAGCCACACAGAATGCCCGATCTCCCATGGTCCTTAATTTAGTTCATGGAAGGTGGAGGAGATTACTGTTCTGTGATCGTAGGGACCGGGTGGATGAATATGGAGCAAGAAGGTCCTTCAGATAATCTGGTGAATTTCCGTATAACACTGATGGGTAATGAGAGCAATTTTGTACTGAATTCTGTTGTCGGAGTTCTAGGTCCACCAGCCATTCTCTCACTCATCAGCTGCAGCCAATCTTAATCAACCACCACTCCACACCTGTTCCTGGTTTGGAGGACTACTCTGCCTGTGTATAAGAACCTCTGCCAGACATACTTCCAGCGCCGAGTAGGATCGTCGATCCAGGAGCGCTACTACTGGCTGAGGTGGAAGTATTTTTGGATTTTGTTAGTGGCTGGTTTGGCATAAACCGGTATGTGAATGGCTCAGAAAGGATACACAGGACAATATGGATTACGATGGATGGACAACAGTAAAAGGGAGAGGTAGAGGAGTTGGTGGAGGTAAGATGAATGAAGGAAGCGGGTTTGACAATCAGAAAAATAAACGAGAATTAGACGGAAGTAGCTCTGAAGAAGAGAGAGTTGTCAGATGTAAGGTAGAGATGGGGGAATATAAAATAATATTAAAGTTTAGGAATGAGGAAGAACATAGCACAATAAGTCCAATCATTCTGTCAAAAGAAATAAATAAAGAAAATTGAAGAGGTAGAAATGGTGAAAGTGTTGAGAGACGGAAATTTAATGGTGATTTGCAAAACTGAAGAACAGAAAAGAAAGACACTACATGTTGAAAGCATTTGTAAAAAAAACTGTGGTGGAAAGAAAAGTTATAGGTGAAAACAAAATAATTTGAGGTGTGATTTATGGTGTTCCATTAGATGAGGCTCTGGATAAATTAAAACAAAACATAGTTGGTGCTCAGGTAAAAGACATAAAGAGAATAACAAAAAATCTAAATGGAGAAAGAGTTGGAAGTATGTCAGTACTGATTGAATTTTCTGAGAATATTCTGCTGAAAATAATCAAAGTAGATTTCCTGAGTTTCCCAGTGAGGCCTTTCATCCCACCACCACTCCGTTGTTTCAAGTGTCAGAGATATGGGCATATAGCTGCTGTATGTAAAGGAAAGCAAAGGTGTTCAAAGTGTGGAGGAGATCATAGAATTGAAGAGTGTAAGGATGATGTACAGGAAAAATGCTGTAACTGTTGTGGGCAACACAGGGTCACATATGGGGGTTGTGAGGTCAGGAAGAAGGCAAAGGAAATCTAGCAGATAAAAATGACTAAAAACACAAGTTATGCTGAGGCAGTCAGGAGTGTTCAAGGACAAAGGACAAAAGATACAGGTTGAAGGGAAAGACAAACCCAACAGAAAAATGATAGAGATTCAGAGGAAAACATTACTGTAGCTGTGGAAAAACTAATATTATTTATAGCATATGTTATTAATTGCACAGATCAAGCCAAACACAAAACAGAAAATATTAAAATAATAGTAAGAGGAGCTGAAAAGTTTCTGGGGTTTAAAGAAGGATCTTGGGAAGACATAAATAAAAGGTTGGAATCAGATGGGAAACCAGGAACCCCAGCTGATAAAAACATATGATAATAATCCAGTGGAATGCAAGAAGCCTAATTGCAAATGGATAGGAATTTAAAGGATACATAGACAGACTTGAAGAAAAACCAGACATTTTATGCATACAGGAGACATGGTTAAAACCAAACCTAGATTTTGTTATCAAAGGGTATGAAGGTATGAGAAGGGACAGAGAAGAGGGAAATGGAGGAGGGTGTGGGGTTTATATAAAACAGGGAATACATTATCAGTTTGTAGGGAAAGGTATTGAATTGGAATATATTGTAGTTGAAATATGGGGGTTAGAAGGAAAATGTAGAATAATTAATTTTTATAATCCGTGTAAACTACTGACAATTGAAATGATGGAGGAAATGATGGGATATATGGAAGGGAAAGTTATATGGTGTGGAGATTTTAATGCAAATAGTACATTATGGGGTAAAAGTAACAATAAAAATGGACAAGTTATTGAAGAGTTAATAGAAATGAAAAACCTTGTATGTCTTAATGATGGGAGGGGAACAAGGATTAATGTGAGAACAGGAGCGGAATCAGTAATAGATTTAACATTTGTGTCAAACTCAGTGGCTGGAATTAGTTGGTGGGACATTAATAAAAATACAAAAATTGGTAGTGATCACTATCCCATTAAAATAACAATTGGAATAAAACTGAATAATAATAGTATAAAAGTAAATAAGAACTGGAACTTTAATAAAGCAGATTGTCCTTTTATTACTCAAATATTTGAATTTATTCCAGAGAACATTGACATGACAATGGATGTTAATGAGGTAAATAGCTGTGTTTGTAAAATGATTTTGGAGATTTCAGAACAATCAATCAAAAAAGGAGGGAGACAGAGAGACAAGAAGATTGTACCATGGTGGACAAATGATTGTAGTGAAGCAATAAAATCAAGAAATAAAGCCTTTAAAGCACTTAAAAGTAACAATATACCAGAATCTTATTGAATATAAACAAAAACAAGCCATGGTTAGGAAGATAATTAAGGAAGCAAAAAGAAAATATTGGAGGAACGTTTGTGATACTATTGGGAGAGAAACAAAAATTGAAAAAAATTTGGAAAGTAATTAAAAGAATGAATGGTATTAATAAGGAATATAGATATCCAGTCTTAACATTAGATAACACAGCAATAGTTAAAGATGACGAAAAAGCTGAAATTTTAGCTGAAACATTTAGTAAAATTCATAGTACATGTAATATTAGTGAAGAGGGAAGAAAAGGCAGGAATACAACAAAATTAAAATATAAAGACTTACTACAGAATATTGATGAAACCAATAATCTACTTAATGAACCTTTTACAAAAGCAGAATTAAATCGTGCACTCAGGAAAACCAAGAAAACAGCACCTGGGAAAGATAAAGTATGGTATACAATGATAGAACATCTGAGTGAAACAGCCAAAGATATTATTTTACAGATGTATAATAAAGTCTGGGAGGAGGGGAAACTACCATTAAGTTGGAAGGAATCAGTTATTGTTCCAATAGCTAAACCAGGTAAGGACAGAACAAAACCAGGAAATTATAGACCCATTGCATTAACTTCAAATATATGTAAAATAATGGAAAAAATGATTAATGACCGATTAACATATTATTGAAATAAAAAAGGATATATTTCTAAATATCAAAGCGGGTTTAGAAAAGGCCGTAATACATACGATTCAACAATATGTTTGGAATACGAAATTAGGAGAGCACAGGTAAATAAAGAAATGGTTATGGCTGTATTTTTTGACATAGAAAAAGCCTATGACATGTTGTGGGTAGAAGGATTATTAATTAAAATACGTAAGATGGGTATTAATGGTAAAATGTTTAATTGGATTAAGGACTTCTTATCAAATAGAAATTTACAAGTTAGAATAGGTCAACAACTTTCTAAAAAACATACAGTTGAAAATGGAACACCACAGGGCAGCATTATAAGCCCAATACTGTTTTCTATAATGATAGATGATGTTTTTGCAGAAATTGAAAAGGGAATGGGCTGTTCACTTTTTGCGGATGATGGAGCCATTTGGAAGAGGGGACGTAATGTAAACTTTACTGCTAAAAAAATTCAGGATGCTATTGTTAAAATAGAGAAATGGGCATTTCAATGGGGGTTTAAATTCTCTGTAGAAAAAACAAAGGTGATGATGTTTACGCAAAAAAGACAGATAAAGGATGTTAAAATTAAATTATATAATCAAGAATTAGAACGAGTAAAATGTATAAAGTACTTAGGAATATGTTTCGATGAGAAAATAGCATGGAATATTCATATACAAAAAATTATTGATAAAAGTAAAAAAGTTCTAAACATTATGAGATGTTTAGCAGGAAGTGATTGGGGGGCAGAAAGAGGGGCTTTAAAAAGAATTTACATAGGTTTGATCAGATCAAATATAGACTATGGAAGTATTGTTTATGGGTCAGCAGCGAAGACGCATCTGGAAAAACTGGACAGTATTCAACATCAAGCGCTAAGGATTTGTACTGGAGCATTCAAAACCACCCCCTACAGCAGCAATTAAAGTGGAGATGGGAGAAATGCCATTAGAATTGAGGAGAATACAATTAGCAATAAGCTACTGGATCAGTTTACAAGGAAATGAGTCAAACCATCCGACAATAGAAACTTTAAAACCATGTTGGGAAAAAGAGAAAAAGGAGACACAGAGTTTTGGATGGGTAATTAATAGAAAGGCAGAAGAATTACAAATAACCAACTTAAGAATTAGTCCAGTGGTGCCTTTGCCAGCAGTACCACCATGGATCCTAACAGATGCAAGAGTAGATTTAACTTTTTTAGACAAAAAGAAGAATAAAGGATATATTTTAAATTCAAACACAGTACAGATATATATATATATATATATATATATATATATATATGTATATAAACAACTACTATAAACATATTCAGATTTTTACAGATGCATCAAAAAATCCAAGTGGAGAAATAGGAATAGCCTTTGTTATACCAGAATTTCAGATAAGACAAGGAAAAAAGTTACAAATGGGTTATCAGTATACACAGGAGAAATATTAGCATTATTATTAGCAATACAGTGGATAGAAGAAATAAGACCTTTAAAAACAATAATTTGCTCAGATTCTAGTTCAGCATTAACCAGTCTAAAATACAACCACTCAGACAGTAGACCAGACATTTTAATAGAAATACAACAAACATTATTCAGGATACAAATGATAGGTTCAACAGTTACGTTTATTTGGGTTCCAGCTCACATTGGGATTAAGGGTAATGAAATAGCAGATAGGGAAGCAAAAAAGGCAACAACAGGACAAGTTAATTTTACAGTGAGTACAAGCAAATCAGAAGCAAAAAGTATAATTAAACAAAAATTGAGGGTAAGGTGGAAGAAAGAATGGGATGAAGACAACAAAGGAAGGTGGTATTATAGGATTCAAAAAAGAGTAGGAAAATGAGAGTAGGAAGAAAAAATAGAAGAGAGGAGAAACTATTAACAAGGTTAAGATTTGGACATAATGGACTTAACAGTTCGCTTTTCAGAATACAGCAACATAATACAGGAAACTGTCAATATTGTGGAGAAAATGAGACAATAGAACATATTATTTTAGTATGTAGAAGATATGTGAGAGAAAGGAGATTAATGTTGGAAGAATTTAGGGAAAATAAAGAAAAGCTTAATTTAATAAATATACTACAGGGAAAATCAGATAGCAAAAGTACTCAGATTTTAATTAGATTTTTCCGGAAAACAAAGGTGATTAACAGAATATAGCATAGAAAAAGAGACATTTTGAGCCACACTCCATACCGGTAGGTGGCGGTAATGCAACCTCAACGTTTTTTGCCAACCGCCAATAAAACTTCAAGAATAACAACAACAACCTCCAGCGCCGGGACATTACCATGCTTATGGTAAAATGTGTGACCAGCCACTTAATCTGTTTGAAGCACTTTGTATCTGAAGACCTTGTTTTGATCTCCTGCAAAGATAGTTTTTTCCGCCTCAGATGGCCTGCTCCTCTCTCTACCAACACTCACCTCGTTTCACTGCTTGGATCACCTGGAACCCTGGGACTCCTTGAACCTCTCCTCTGGACTTGACTACAAGAAACATTGCAGTAAGAACAAGAACCTCAACACAATTGATCAGTTGTTTTCTGAAGATCATTCTGGATACTCACCTTGTCCCTGCCTTCTCTTTTCAGCCTGGAGGATTTTGTCCTGCAAAAATAAATATTTATTCTTTTATGACTTCTGACTCTGTTCTTTCCAGTCTGCCACTTGAGGTCGAATTATTATTTAAAAAATATGACATCTGTAGGTGACAGGAAGCCAATCGTGGTTATGGAGAATGGGTGTAATATGTTCAAATTTACTAGCTCTCAATAATATCCTGGTTTCACTGTTTTGAATATATTAAAGCTTCTGAAGGTTTTTGCCGGGTATTCCAGTAAACAGGGAGTTGCAGTAGTCAAGCCTGGAGGAAACAAATGCATGAACAAGTTTCTCTACATCAGCAAAAGTGAGAGATGGGCGAAGTTTGGAGATATTTCGAAAATGGAAGAAACAGGTTTTAAACAGATGCTTAATGTGATTTTCAAATGTAAGATGAGAGTCCATTTTTATTCCAAGAATTGTAACAGAGGTGGAGAGGGATGTCTTGTCCAGAAAAGGAAATAGTCGTTACAGTTGATGTTTGAACCTGGTGAGGGGTGCTAATAAGTATGGCCTCAGTTTTGGAGCAGTTTAACTGAAGAAAGTTCTGATTCATCCATGCCCTTATCTCCTCGAGGCAGGTAGAGAGGGCAGTGAGCAAAGATGGAGATGACAATGGTGAAGATGATGCTCCAGTCCTGATGTAAAGCTGTGTATCGTTGGCATAACAGTGAAAATAAATGTTGTACTGATTAATAATTTGACCTAAAGGCAGCATGTAAAGGGAAAATAGCAGGGGCCCTAGAACTAACCCTTGAGGGACACCACAGGAGACACAGACAGTCTGGGACTTGGCATTGCCAAGACTAACACATTCCAGAATATTGGAGAGGAAAAATTTAAACCAGTCCAGGACAGTGTCACAGAGACTGACCTCCACATGAAGACGGTGAAGGAGGATGCTATGGTCCACAGTGTCAAAAGCTGCAATGAGGTCAAGGAGAACAAGAAGGGAGGGGGAACCAGTGTCAGCAGCCATGAGGACATCATTGGTAACTCTCAGCAGTGCGGTCTCAGTACTGTGAGCTGCACGGAAGCCAGACTGAAACTTCTCATACAGAGAGTGTTGTTGTGGGTGGATCTGCAGCTGAGCAGCAACCGCTTTTTCCAGCACTTTTGACAGAAATGGGAGGTGGGAAATTGGGCGGTAATTAGAAAGATTGTCTGGATCCAAATTAGATTTTTTCAGAAGAATGATAAACATATAAACAAATAAACAATAAATGTTTTTTGTTTGTTTGTTTTGTTTTTTGAATGTCCAGAGGACCAGACTGAACTTTTTTAGAAGAATAAGTAATACATTTGTGTTTTTAAATTTAATAAAAGACAAACCTTTAACATTTAAGGACAAAATTTAACCTAATTGTTTTCAAGTCAGTTGATTATTGTAAAAGCAGTTTCAAAGATTACAGCACAGTGTGATTTTTGCAATTTTAACATGAACCTTGTGGATGTCTGTAAATAATAACAGTGAAGATATTTTTAATACATCTTTATTGTAAAAATCTATACTAAAATAGAAAATGCACGGGTTTAAAGCTGGCAGGGAAGGCAATAAGGTAGGATTATGAATTAGATTTAAAAGTTACCGCTCATGAGGTACTCCATTAGAGCATGACATCTCTTCCACATCATTGTGTGGCAAAGCCTTTAGGCTGTTCTTCTAATATGTTTAGTGGTGGCTAGTAAATAGCTTAAGGGAGCACTACCAACATCAGGTGGTAAGACAAGTTGGATTCTGGTCCCCACCTACAGAGCCGGTCCAGAAGTGTAAATGGAAACACTCAGGTCAGGCAAGTCTTGTTGTGCCATTAACTCTAAAATAGTTTTTGAATGACGTGTTACTTGTACAGGTAAAACTAGATGTTAACTCATTAAAATACACCAGAATGCAGGAAATGGCATCTACTTTATTCTAAATTTTCTGGGGAAGGACCCCCAGAACCCCCTGACACCCCTACAAGTGTGTCTCTGACACGTTTGGACCCCTGCCCATGTATTTATCTGTGTTTCTGCCCCTCTGATCATCTTTGTTTTTTGCTCTTCTCTGGCCACTCTCCCTCTGTCATTTGTAGCTGCGTGTCAATCACCCCTGCAAAGCCTGCCTACCGGATTCTCCCTGATCACAGTAATCAGTGCTTATGCTCTACACCTGGTGCCAGCCCTATATAAACTCAGCTCTTGCCTCTACAAGGTGCCAGATTATTGAAAGCCTCACAGCCAGTAAATTATCCAGCATTCTCTTGTTCCTAGTTTCTTTGTTTTTGACCACAGCTTCACTTTTGACTCCTCGCTTTGACTTTGCCCATGTCTGGATACTAGTGATGGCCAAATGAAGCAATAAAGCAGTATTGAAACACTTTGCCAATTGTATTGAACTTGGGTTCATTCATTCAAAGGTTCATTTCAGTGACATCTAGTGGTGGAATATAGTATATATTTATGTATATTTAAACATAGGGTCCGTGTGTCCTCCCCCAGAAAAATTGGAAGAAAAAAGAGATGCCATTTCCTGCATTTTGGTGTATTTTAACAGGTTGTTAAACATTTTAATAAACTGGTTAAAAATAGGTCTCTCTTGACGAGGCTCAAGGCTAAACCTGTATAAAGGTTGAATTGAAATTACTATTTTAGAGAGCAACAATTAACAAGCCTGTGTATGAATGCACGTCCTTGACAGTCTGTCAGGCGTCCTAACCCCCCACCCCACACACACACACCCACTGCCGACCTGAACTCTTCTCAGCTGAATTCAGTCTTGTGTGTTCTGCTCCAATCTCACTGCCATCCATCCGTTTATTTTAGATAAATTGTCTTTTCAACATTTTGGTTGCTGTTACTTTGACTAATTAGTGCCGTTATTTTGATACTTGATGTAATACACATCAAACATTTCACTCGTGTGTGTGTTTTTTTTATTTTTATTTATTTATTTATTTATTTTACGGTAAGCTTATTTATTATGTCTGAAATGTTATGCACTGGAATGTGTATGCAGGAGTTCTGACACAGCAGTTGTGCGTGCGCCCTGCAGAGCTGTCTGGAGACGCTGTGCGTAAAACACCTGTCTCAGGGCGCACAGCTGGAGGAGGATGAAGACGCTCCCCGTGGGACATGCAGTCCGTGTCTCTGCTGGCAGGTGCGTGGCGCGGCCAGAACATCCACTCGTTGTCCTTTTAATAAATAATCCAAATAAGAATGCGCAATGACTTTGGACTTTTAGGGGCGGAGTTGGCGGACCCGAGTGGTCAAAATTAAAGTGTTTCAGGATCTTGTTCTGACAGGATCCGGCTCAAACGAACCACTGTCTGAATATAAAAAAACAAGAGCTGTCCATAACGTATAATATGTGTAGAACGGGGATGTGAACCGGGGCTTGAGCCATCTTAAATACACTGAATCGCGCCAAATGATTGAAACTCCGCCTGTCAACTCGAAGCAGTCAGCTGACTCGGTCTGAATGAAGCAGTGAAGTGGTTCACACGTCATCGGTGACGTCACATGAAGTGAGCTCCGGCCCACTGCTTCAGCATAACTACCCTATCGAATTTGAAGCTTCGGTGTTAGAGGTAACATCACTACTGGATGCCACGCTCTCGGCCTACACGGTACAACCTCGCTCTCCTCTTCGACCACGACTACGGATCATCCTTTTGCTTGTTCACACTGCTCCTGGCTCTCGACCCCTGCTACGTCCCTGGATTCTGTTTTCTGCCCAGCCCTCCAACGTTCACTGACTCAGCCCTGCTCCTGCCACAGAAGGTTAGTGATGTGCACACCACCTCTCAGCTCCCATAACCCATTTTTTTTTTTCAGTCACTAACCTGTCTGTCTCCATAGATTGGACCAGAACCGAGGCTCGGATCCTCCCCAGACGAACACCTTTAATAAATAAAACCTTTTTAAAAATATTGTCCTGAGTCAGGTGTCGTGCTGATCCATACAGACTCGTTACAGTCTCCCCACATTACAAATATGCTTCCGACACCAATGGCAACCGTGTTGCTAACCATCTTCCAGAACAGGCCCTTTGCCCAAGCCACAACTAGACCCTCACTCAGACCAAAGCAGGACTCTCACATTTAACATGCTACTCATCACATGAACAATATTACTGTCTTTTTCATTTTAAGTGGGCCATATCACTTATATTAAAAGTGAACTAATGGAAATTGCTGCTGTAATTTGATTATTTTAATCAGTCATGTAACTTGCTATGATCTCAGATTTTGAACAGGTGTGATACTGGTGTGTGACCACACCACACAGTGTGCACACCTTATGTTGCTCACAGTGGTCCTCACTGCACTCAGGGAGCTTGTGTGTTTGCCCAGACAAATGAAAAAATTGATGGAACATTGGTTAGGAGGTTGTTTTCACCTAAAATTAAATGTAAATTTGAAGGAAAAATCTAAACTGTCAAGTTTTTTTTTGGTCAGCTTCACAGTGGACTGGTTTTGTTCTTCCTTTTTTGCCCAATGAGGATCCAACAAGTTGTGTGGCTCCAGCTTTAGGTTTAATATGTGATTGAATAACTTTAGTCCAGGAATGATTGACCTGAAGAAAAAACCAGCAGCTTTGTGTTTCTCTGCAGACCAAGCGAGGCTTCAGAGCATCACCAACACTGCTGGGTGAGGCAGCAGCTGTCTGTGTGGGCTGATCTTTAACCCCCTCCCCATCAGGGACCAGACCAACACTTATTAACGCAAATGGATGTTTATCGCAGGAATTTCAGGAAAACTGGACAAAAAATTGAGTTTTTTTTTTTTAAATATATTTTATGTCAAACATTTTAATTGATTCAACAAAAGAACTGGGAACAGTCAGCAACGTTGTTGCAGATGGATTCAGCGGCATCCTTTGAGTTCAGGAAGTTTTTTTATGTTTGAGAGATTCAGAAACCAGAGTCGAAAATTTTCAGGTAAGCTTAGAAACTTGAGAAAACCAGCCAAAGTCCAATTAAAAACTGAAACACCTTCAGTCCAGTCTAACCGGATTAAGTCAGACCCTTTGGATGAATTATTGTCCAGAGGACCTGACTTGAACTTGTTAGTTTGTTCTACCTGGATTGTTGAGCCTCAGGACTTCAGTTCAGTCATACAAGTACATGAAGTGTAAAAAAAAAAAAATCACAACAGTGCAAAAACCTATATAAATATAATGCAATGACACCTGCAACTCAAACCGCAGTCAAATGCATTCCAGGGGCTAGAGCAGGTAACACTGAATCTCACCTGAAACTACTGGCTTAATCTAAGGCTAAACACAGTAAAATCATTATTCACAGTGGTGAAAATGACACTTGGCTATGCAAATTGGAGAGCACCATTAATGTTGCTTCAGTGTGTAACTTTGCAAAAAGTATGTCTGACTCCATAGTTTTCTCCGGCCCCCTCCCCAACCTGTCCAGCGATGACATGTTTAGCCATTTATCAGCTTTTAACCACTGGGCATCCAGTAGAGCTATCATTTCTAACCTGAGCCCTAAGCCTGGCCCCACCCAATCCAAATTTGGGGTGGGCCGGGCCATGATAATGTGCTGGATGGGTGGGCCGTGTCAGTGTCTGGCTTTTAATTAGGTCAGAATCAGCCATGATCCAATTATATGATAACATGGCCTGCCATACTTTCACCAGCCACATGCGCCCATTTCACTGCGAGCTGACTGGCCCTGAAAGAAGTAAACATTTCAGTTAAGCTTCAGATGGGACTATACTGCAAAGAAGCGATCCATCACTCAAATAGACGTTCATTCTGCCGCTGCACTCAGACGTGCGTGGCCAATAACCCAAACAGGTGAGATCGCAAAGCAGACGTGTCAGAGCAGGGTCCGTGAATAAATCAGAATGCAGGCAGAAACAGGGTTTAAATGCTCTTTTACGGCCTGAAAGTACTGTAGCATGAAGCTGCATTGCACCACGACCACTGACCCTGATTCATCTTCCAGATTCAGCATGAATTAGTTTCTTTTGAAGGGCATAAAAAATCACAAACTATAGAGGCTGTGAGGTGACAACAGGAGACCTGAGTGCATCACTAGCAGAAGAGCTAAACTGCTTCTTTACACGCTTTGAACCACCACAGCAGCACTCATCTGATCCAGCCCTGCCCCCACACCCACCCGGTTACTGCACCACTCCACTCACTATATGGGAGCATGATGTTAGATGTTCACTCCTAGCAATGAACCCCAGGAAAGCTAATGACCCAGATGGAGTACCTGGCAGGGTGCTCAAAGCATGTGCCCTCCAGCTCGCCTCCACCTTCACCAGAATTTTCAATCTCTCCCTGGCCCAGGCAGTCATCCCTCCCTGCTTTAAAATCTGCAACTATCATCCCAGTGCCAAAAATGCCTACTATCACCAGCCTGAATGATTATCGACCGGTGGCTCTCACTTTGGTAATCATGAAGTGTTTCGAGAGACTGGTTCTCCAGCACATCAAGGACTATCTCCCTCCAAACTTTGACCCCTACCAGTTTGCATATTGTCCTAACAGGTCCACAGAGGATGATATTGCAGTAGCTCTCCACACCACGCTGAGCCACCTGGAACAACAGCACAGCTACATTCGAATGCTCTTTGTGGATTACAGCTCAGCCTTTAATACAATCATTCCGGACATTCTTATAAATAAATTTGACAATCTCTCCCCCCCCCCCCCCCCCACACACACACACACACACACACGTGCCTGGATAAAGCACTTCCTAACCAATTGGCCCCAATCTGTAAGACTTGGTCCCCACCTCTCCTGCACTTGCACACTGAGCACTGGCTCCCCACAGGGCTGTGTGCTGAGCCCCCTGCTGTACTGTCTCTACAACCATGACTGCAGCCCAGTCCACAACAACAACCTCATTGTCAAGTTCGCCGATGACACCACAGTGGTCAGACTAATCTCTAAGGGAGATGAAATGTTTTACAGACAGGAAGTCCTGGAGCTAGCAACCTGGTGCTTAGAGAAAAACCTGGCTCTGAATATAAAAAAACAAGGAGGTAATTCTTGATTTCAGGAAACACAACACCAACCTATCCTCCCTTTACATCAATGGCGAGTGCGTGGAGAGGGTTCACACTTTCCCATTTCTCAGTGTCCATGTCGTTGCTGACCTTAACTGGAAAGAGAACACCACAGCGGTCATCAAGAAGGCTCAGCAGAGACTACACTTAAGAATGTTGGATTGTATACCTTGATTATTGAGCATGGACTTTGTTGTTCTTAAGAATACTTAAGAAGCACAACCTGAACACCAAATTGCTGTTGACCTACTACCGCTCGTCCATCGAGAGCCTGCTGACATACTGTATTTCAGTATGGTATGGCAGCTGCACCGTGGCTGACAGGGAGAGGTTTCAGAGAGTAGTCAAGACAGCACAAAAGATAATTGGCTGCCCTCTCCCCTCCCTGATGGACATTTACACATCACGCTGCCTCAACAGAGCAGAAAGCATAATCAAGGGCTGTTCACACCCGGGTTTTGAACTGTTTGACTTGTTACCTTCAGGGAAGCGCTACAGGTGCATCAGAACAAGAACAAACAGATTCAAGAACAGTTTTTTTCTCGAAAGCCATTACCTCACTGAACTCACATGCACTGATCCCAAACCCCTGGACTTCTATTGTGCAATACTACTGACATTTCATACACTCAGTCACCTTAACTACCTCACTAATATCCATAATGCATGTTTTTGCACTGAAAAAAGGAGTGGCTCTTAATTTCATTGTCCTTGCGTATAATGACAATAAAGGCATTCTGATTCTTTAAAGTATCATTTGACTTCAATAATGTCTGTTTTTCTACACATTTCTCATCCTTGGACACAAATGTCCCATTTGCACTGCTCCTAGTGAACTCCCAATTCTACTCAGCCCTCCAAGAAAAACAATTGCTATTCCACTGTACATTTTAGCTGATTAGAGGCTGGTTCGTGACCTTGTTTGGTCCCTGCTTCTCTGATGGGACTTGATAGGCTGAGTCGGGACCGAAACGTGAATGCAGGACACTGATTGGTCAGGGGGAGGAGTCACTGGAGCTCAGAAACTTCATTGATCCGCCTTTTGCAATTTCTTGGAATGCAGAGCTGGATCGATTTTTTTTTTTTTTTTTTTTTTTTTTTTTTTTTTTTTCTTTAAAAACAATAATGACAACATCATGTTTAATGCTGAAGTCAAGGTGTTTTTTTGTGTTGGGTGACCGACAACAAAATTTGAGTGAGCGGAGTCACCACAGAGGATCATACAAGCTGCTGACCCATTGGATCACGTGAGGCTGGACCCGAACCACAGCTTTGTGTTCTCACAAAGGCCAGATTGCAAGCCCTGGCAGGTGGGAGGACTGGGAGTCCGGGACGGAGGGTGGAAACTTTAAAAAACCAAACATTTTAAGTACAAAACAATATAGGTTTTTTTTAATCAGTGAAGAATTAAAAATAAATAAATTGTGCCAGCTTTATCATGAAATCCTGTTTTCACTTTGACTTTTTATTAAATATCCATCGGTCACAACCCAAAGCTCATGACCATAGATGAGGGTAGGAACGTAGATTGATCGGTAAATTGAGAGCTTCGCCTTTTGACTCAGCTCTCTCTTCACCACGACAGACCTGTACAGCACCACTTTATTACATAATCTGTTAAGGGTAATTCTGCTGAAAATTCATAAAAATACAAAATTATTTGATCTCTCAGGAATATTACCCTCAAACATGTTTAAGAAGAGCCTTTAGTTCAACCTTATTCTAACCTACAGATGTACAAATCACAAAACAAGAACTACACTTAAAATCACTGTTTGATTGTTCCTATCTCTTCAGATGAGGATTGCCAATGTAGTGAACTTAACCTGATGTCAAGACTAAGCCTAAGGTCAAAACCCTTGACCTTAAGAACCTTGTGGGACAGAAACTGTCATTTCATTGATTTGAATCCAGAAATACAGGTTCACCCATCCTGAGACTTTCTTTCTTGAAAATTCAAGTGGAAGAACACTCTCTGTTCTATTATCATTACTATTTTACAAACGTTGATAATTAAAGTGTCTTAGTTCAAACCATTTTAGATGTTGCAGTGAACTAATCAATTTTATTAACTGTAAAATCGTAACAATGATTTTTAGTTGTTTATGCAAAGTTAGAATTCATGTTAAAGCTGTTACAGAGTAATTATGCATTTTCTGATTTCTGTCTTTGAATGAGCAAGTGTGCGTTTTCCAGGGTCAGGAGTCGAAGCAGACATGTGTGGAACAACTGTCTTGTTTACATCCTCTCAGACGTAAACAGAAGAAGTTGGCACCTGTTTCTAAAACTCGCCAAAACAAAACTCTCTATGTCTCTGAGAACATTTATGATCTGTTCCATAACAATTCTTGCTGTCTTCTAACCTCTTACGTCACAAAACACACCCCGTCTGGTTGGTACTGACCAATGGGAAGACTCCCGAATGAACCGGGAAAAGAGCTCTTTAAAATGTCGGTACTTCCTGGTCTACACAGTTCTGTGGGGTTCGGTTCTGTGGAGTTCTGTTGGTTGGAGAAGTTCGGCGGCGCGGACAGTTCTGATATGTCCTAGTGCTGTGCAGTTGCTGTGGGAGCCGGGAAGACCCTGACATGACCACAGAGCTCTTCCGAGTTTCATGGGATTATAACAATTTCCACTGAGGTGAGCTTGTGTCAGACAGAGCCTCGCCACTACTGTCGGACGATTCACAGCATCCTACTGAGACGCTGAAAGGGTGCGTTAAACGGAATCTCGCCTGAGACATCTCCAGGTAAAAGAGTCGATTTCACCACCTAAGTGTACTGTAAGGAAGAAGCTGAAGAAAGCCCGGAGAGTGCCGTTCTGTTCAACACTCTCCCTCAAACACCATCCTTTACTCCCTTTAACTTCTTTCCCATCTTTAAACTCCTCTCTCAAGTAGATATTCTTCCAGATATTTAGAAATGTCTGTGTAAAGTGCTCATCCACCGCTGTGTGGATTAAGATCATAATTGTACAGTTTTCATAAATGTCTGTGGTGAAGCAACGGAAAAATCATGGCCGTATGATTTTTCCTGATTGATTGCTTTTGTTGTTATTTTCATAATTTGCCAAATTAATGTAAATGTTTGATGTTAAACTTTGATTCTGTAAATAAATGACCGTATTCATTTTGATGGGTCAAAGATAAATGACGTCTCATGTTTGCATTTCATTAAATTCAATGCACGTTTTATTCAGTCCAGAAAAATGAGGAATCCGTGTTAATTGATGAATATATCGAAACATCTGTTCATCTACACCAACTTTTTCTTTTTAATTTTATAGACAAAGTCAGTAAGGTGAAAAATAACACACTGATTATTGATCATCACTTAAATCACTAAAATAAAATCTCTATCCGAGAAACAAAACCACATAAAAATGAGTGCAAATACATCAAATGATGAAGAAAAATATGGACTTTTAAATATAAATGTTTTTGTAGGATCTGGTTAATCTGATTTAATTCAGTTTATCTATATAGCGCCAATCATGCTCTTAAGTCTCCCTGGTAAGGTCTATTCGGGGGTTCTGGAGAGGAGGGTCTGTCGGATAGTCGAACCTCGGATTCAGGAGGAGCAGTGCGGTTTTCGTCCTCGCCGTGGAACACTGGACCAGCTCTACACTCTCAGCAGGATCCTGGAGGGTGCGTGGGAGTTTACACAACCGGTCTACATGTTCTTTGTAGACTTGGAGAAGGCGTTTGACCGCATCCCTCGGGGGACCCTGTGGGAGGTACTCTGGGAGTATGGGGTACCGGGCCCTTTAATATGGGCTGCTAGGTCCCTGTATGACCGGTGTCAGAGCCTGGTCCGCATCGCTGGCTGTAAGTCAGGCTTGTTCCAGGTGAGAGTTGGACTCCGCCAAGGTTGCCCTTTGTCACCGATTCTGTTCATAACTTTTATGGACAGAATTTCTAGGCGCAGCCAAGGTGTTGAGGGGATCCATTTTGGTGGCCTTAGGATTGCGTCTCTGCTTTTTGCAGATGATGTGGTCTTATTGGCTTCATCAGAGGGTGATGTACAGCTTTCGCTGGAGCGGTTCGCAACCGAAGGCGACTCGGCCGGGATGAAGATCAGTTCCTCCAAATCCTAGGCCATGGTCTTGAGCCGGAAAAGGGTAGAGTGCCCTCTCTGCTCCAGGTCAGGGAGGAGGTCCTACCCCAAGTGGAGGAGTTCAAGTATCTTGGGGTCTTGTTCACGAATGAGAGAAAAATGGAGCGTGAGATTGATAAGCGGATAGGTGCAGCATCTGCAGTGAAGTAGGCGCTGTACAGGTCTGTCATGGTGAAGAGAGAGCTGAGCCAAAAGGCGAAGCTCTCAATTTACCGATCGATCTACATTCCTACCCTCATCTATGGTCACGAGCTTTGGGTTGTGACCGAAAGAATGAGATCTCCGATACAATTGACCAAAATTAGTTTTCTCCGCAGGGTGTCTGGGCTTTCCCTTAGAGATGGGGTGAGAAGCTCGATCATCCGGGAGGGACTCAGAGTAGAGCCACTGCTTCTCCACATTGAGAGGAGCCAGTTGAGGTGGCTCGGGCATCTGGTTAGGATGCCTCCTTGACGCATCCCTGGTGAGGTGTTCTGGACACGTCCCACCGGGAGGAGACCCAGAGGAAGACCCAGAACACACTGGAGGGCTGTTTCTCAGCTGGCCTGGGGACGCCTTGGGATTTCCCGGAGGAGCTGGCCCAAGTGGCTGGTGAGAGGGAAGTCTGAGCCTCTCTACGTAAGCTGCTACCCCTGCGACCCGACCCCGGATAAGTGGAAGAAAATGGATGGATGGAAAGTTGAGTTGAATGACGTGATTTAACCGGGAGCCAGTGGAGCTTTTACAGGACAGGAGTGATCTGATTATTGGAGGAGGTTTGAGTGATGACATGGGCAGCTGAGTTCTGGACCATTTGCAACTTCTGAAGCGATTTTGTTGGGGAGACCATAAAGAAGGGAGTGGCAGTCAGAGAAGTCACAAGACTGTGCACAAGGATGGCTGTGGAGTGGGGTGTGAGAGAAGGGCGTAGACGGTTAATATTTCTGAGATGGAAATAGGCAGACCGAGTAGCATTTGTTGATGTGTGAAGTGAAGGAGAGAGTAGTGTCGAGGATGACACCAAGACTCTTGACCTGAGGCGAGGGGAATAGAGGAGAGTTGTTAAGGGGGATGAGAACATGTTCTTATTTTGAAATAAAATTTCCGGTATCGACAAGAATGATTTTTGTTTTGTCACTCTTTAATTGTAGGAAATTGTTAGAAAACCAATGATTTAGATCATTGAGACAGTCGGTGAGGATGGGGTGGGTGGGTAGAGTTTGGTTTTGTTGACAAGTAGAACTATGTGTCGTCAGCATAACGGTTGAAATGGACACCAAATTTGCAGAAGATGTGATCTAGAGGAAGGAGGTAAATGATGAAGAGGAGGGGTCAGATGACAGAGCCTTGGGGGACACCTGTGGAGACAGGGAAGACTGGGAATGAAAGGATTTAAGCTGAATGAATTGAGTGCGGTCAGAGAGATAAGATTTGAACCATTTTAATGGAGTACCTGCGATGCCAACGGAGGTTAGTCAGTTGAGGAGGATAGAATGACAGATTGTGTCAAAGGCAGAACTTAGATCAAGTAGAATGAGGATAGACAGAAGACCAGAGTCGGTAGCAAGAAGAAGGTCATTGATTATTTTTATTAGAGCTGTTTTGGTGCTATGGTGGGGGCAAAAACCAGATTGAAACGCTTCATAAATGTTATTGGATAGGTGAGAGTGGAGTTGACTAGCAATGACTTTTTCAAGAACCTTGGAAATAAAGGGCACATTAGAGATAGGATGAAGATTATTGAATTTGGTAAAGTCAAGACCTGTTTTTTTGATGATGGGGTGATGACAGCAGATTTGAAAGTTGTGGGAACAATGCCAAAGGTTAGGGAGGAGTGGATGATGTTAGTGATGATAGGAAGCAGAGACGGGAGACAGGATTTAACAAGAACTGTGGGAAATGGATCAAGCTGACAGGATGAGGACTTAAGCCCCCAGTATACTCCCGCGTATGTCCATACGCAGAGGTACGCACGTACAAATGCGGAGGTATGAGCGTACCCACCAGGGCATGTCTGTGTAAAGCTCAATTTTTACGACCGCGTACGTGGTGTAGCACAATAAACTGCCCAGCGATGGACTGTTTTGTATGCTACACCAATGCATTAAATTCCCCTTCTTCGTCCCTGATCTGGCCTTTTTTTTGTTTTTTTGCCAAGAGGCAAGTGATCTCTTCCTCCTCCGTTGATTCCATGACTGAAATGGTGAGAAATGAAGGAATTTGTCACGAGCTAATTAAACTCAGGTCCAGCGTGACTGCGAGAGGGTCTGGAGATTTGCTGGTGTGCTGGTCTAATGTGTGGGTTGCGCAGAGCCAGCGCTCCATTTATTTTTTTTTTTTTTTAGATCTTTTTATTAACAACATCCCCTCCCTGGGCTGCCACCTTACCGTGGTGGAGGGGTTTGAGTGTCCCAATGATCCTAGGAGCTATGCTGTCAGGGGCTTTATGCCCCTAGTAGGGTCACCCATGGCAGACAGGTCCTAGGTGAGGGACCAGACAAAGTGCAGCCCAAAAACCCCTTTGATGAGAAAAATAAACGGACCTAATGTTCCCTTGCCCGGACGTGGGTCACCGGGGCCCCACTCTGGAGCCAGGCCTGGAGGTGGGGCACACGGGCAAGCGCCTGGTGGCTGGGCTTTTACCCATGGAGCTCGGCCGGGCACAGCCCGAAGAGGAGACGTGGGTCCCCCTTCCCATGGGCTCACCACCTGTGGGAGGGGCCAAAGGGGTCGGGTGCAATGTGGGATGGGTGGTGGCCGAGGGCGGGGACCCTGGCGATCGGATCCTCAGCTACAGAAGCTGGCTATTGGGACGTGGAATGTCACCTCACTGGTGGGGAAGGAGCCTGAGCTGGTGTGTGAGGCTGAGAGGTTCCGGCTAGAAATAGTCGGACTCACCTCTACGCATGGCTCGGGCTCTGGAACCAGTTTCCTTGAGAGGGGCTGGACACTCTTCCACTCTGGAGTTGCCCCTGGTGAGAGGCGCCGAGCAGGCGTGGGCGTACTTATTGCCCCCCAACTTGGTGCCTGTGTGTTGGGGTTCACCCCAGTGAATGAGAGGGTGGCCTCCCTCCGCCTACGTGTGAGGGGACGGGTTCTGACTGTCGTTTGTGCTTATGCACCAAACGGCAGTTCAGATTATCCACCCTTTCTGGAGTCCTTGGAGGGGGTACTGGAAAGTGCACCTTCTGGGGACTCCCTTGTTCTGCTGGGGGACTTCAATGCTCATGTGGGCAATGACAGTGAGACCTGGAGGGGTGTGGTTGGGAGGAACGGCGCCCCTGATCTGAACCAGAGTGGTGTTCTGTTGTTGGACTTCTGTGCTCGTCATGGATTGTCAATAACGAACACCTTGTTCAAGCATAAGGGTGTCCATATGTGCTCTTGGCACCAGGACACCCTAGGCCGCAGTTCGATGATCGACTTTGTCATCGTCTCATCTGATCTGCGGCCACATGTCTTGGACACTCGGGTGAAGAGAGGGGCGGAGCTGTCAACTGATCACTACCTGGTGGTGAGTTGGCTCCGATGGTGGGGGAGGATGCCGGTCAGACCTGGCAGACCCAAACGTATTGTGAGGGTTTGCTGGGAATGTCTGGCAGAGTCTCCTGTGAGACGGACTTTCAACTCCCACCTCTGGGAGAACTTTGAACATGTTCCGAGGGAGGTGGGGGACATTGAGTCTGAGTGGACCATGTTTCGTGCCTCTATTGTCGAGGCGGCTTACCAGAGCTGCGGCTGCAAGGTTGTCTGTGCCTGTCGTGGTGGCAACCCTCAAAACCGATGGTGGACACCGTCGGTGAGGGATGCTGTCAGGCTGAAGAAGGAGTCCTATCGGGCCTTTTTGGCCTGTGGGACCCCGGAAGCAGCTGATGGGTACCGGCAGTCCAAGCGACATGCGGCTCGGGTGGTTGCTGAGGCAAAAACTCGGGCATGGGAGGAGTTCGGAGAGGCCATGGAGAACAACTTCCGCACGGCTTCGAGACGATTCTGGTCCACCATCCGGCGTCTCGGGGGGGAAAGCGGTACGCCACCAACACTGTTTATAGTGGGAGTGGTGTGCTGCTGACCTCAACTTGGGATATTGTGGGTCGGTGGGCGGAATACTTTGAAGACCTCCTCAATCCCACCGGCACGTCTTCCACTGAGGAAGCGGAGCCTGGGGACTCTGGGTCGGGCCCTCCAATCTCTGGTGCCGAGGTCACCGAGGTGGTTAAAAAGCTCCTTGGTGGCAGGGCCCCAGGGGTGGATGAGATTCGCCCAGAGTTCCTTAAGGCTCTGGATGTTGTAGGGTTGTGTTGGCTTACGCGACTCTGCAATATTGCGTGGACATCGGGGGAAGTTCCCCTGGATTGGCAGACTGGGATGGTGGTCCCCCATTCAAAAAAGGGGACTGTAGAATGTGTTCCAACTACAGGGGAATCACGCTCTTAAGCCTCCCTGGTAAGGTCTATTCAGGGGTTCTGGAGAGGAGGGTCCGTCGGATAGTCGAACCTCGGATTCAGGAGGAACAGTGCGGTTTTCGTCCTGGCCGTGGAACACTGGACCAGCTCTACACTCTCAGCAGGGTCCTGGAGGGTGCGTGGGAGTTTGCCCAACCAGTCTACATGTGCTTTGTGGACTTGGAGAAGGCGTTCGACCACGTCCCTCGGGGGGCCCTGTGGGGGTTACTCTGGGAGTATGGGGTACTGGGCCCTTTGATACAGGCTGTTAGGTCCCTGTATGACCGGTGTCAGAGCCTGGTCCGCATTGCCGTCAGTAAGTCGGGCTTGTTCCCGGTGAGAGTTGGACTCTGCCAAGGTTGCCCTTTGTCACCGATTCTGTTCATAACTTTTATGGACAGAATTTCTAGGCGCAGCCAAGGTGTTGAGGGGATCCGTTTTGGTGGCCTTAGGATTGCATCTCTGCTTTTTGCAGATGATGTGATCTTATTGGCTTCATCAGATCGTGATCTACAGCTTTCGCTGGAGTGGTTCGCAGCCGAATGCGATGCGGCCGGGATGAAGATCAGTCCCTCCAAATCCGAGGCCATGGTCTTGAGCCGGAAAAGGGTAGAGTGTCCTTTCCGGGTCAGGGAGGAGGTCCTACCCCAAGTGGAGGAGTTCAAGTATCTTGGGGTCTTGTTCACGAATGAGGGAAAAATGGAGCGTGAGATCGATAGGCGGGTGGGGTTAGGGGATGTTGGGCCATTGTCTCACAAATTCTACTTTAGCGTTGTGCAAACTGCATGTTTGTGGCAAAATGTTTGGGGTGTGGCCCGATAAGGACAAAGCCTTGCACGTGCTTCCTGATTAGGCCTCACATGCGGCCTTGTCTCACACAGCTGCTTCCTGATTAGGCCTCACATGTGCTCAGGGGTGCGGCCTTGTCTCACACAGCTGCTCAGGGGTGCGGCCTTGTCTCACACAGCTGTTAGCAATTTAATTAGTGACTGTATAAGAGGCAGAGCTGGCAGGATTTGACACTCAGTCAGTGGCCTGCAC
This sequence comes from Nematolebias whitei, assembly GCF_014905685.2. Classification (NCBI taxonomy): domain Eukaryota; kingdom Metazoa; phylum Chordata; class Actinopteri; order Cyprinodontiformes; family Rivulidae; genus Nematolebias; species Nematolebias whitei. Next base: position 46,785,146 of record NC_056512.1, on the reverse strand, counting down.
GAGAAGGAGACACACCAGACGACTCAGCAGAGGTAAGATCCACCCACCCACCCATCCATCCATCCACCCATCCATCCACCCATCCATCCACCCATCCATCCATCCATCCACCCACCCACCCATCCATCCACCCATCCATCCATCCATCCATCCATCCATCCTGACTGTGTTTTCTTCTTTTTCAGAAGCTTAGAGTTATGCCGCCCCGTCGTGGATCTGCCACGTGTCCAATTTGTTTGAAGACTTATTATGCCATGTCAAACCATCTCCAGCGAACGCACTCGGTCAAGAATGTGGAAGAGAGAAAACTGTTGTTGAACTTGGCGTCTGGACGAGTAAATGTGAGGAACGGCAAATGCCCAGTTGAAGCATGCTCCTACAGTTCTGGCCGCCTGGATAAACACCTGTTCAAGGCACACCCAGCGTTAAGTACTGCCGTGAAAGGTAAAATGCTTGACGCTGTGAGGAGGGCCAAGACTATTGAGCTTCTCCAAGCTCTCGCGGACACGGAGCCTTCTCCTCCCCTGACCTCCAGCCTCTCCGTGGAGGGCTTGGACGCCGACTGTGAAAATGAAGTGTCGGGAGCCACCTCCTTCTCGCCGTCCCCCCGTTCAGACGAGGATGTGCCCGGCCCGTCGTCTGCCGTCCCTGACTCGACCGGGGCATCTGCTTGTGAGGAGCAGGTGCCAGAAGCTCGTTTTCCTGCATCTATCGGTAAGTCGTGTCCTCGACACTTTCTAAACGTGGCCTGGGCGTGAATAACCTTTTGCTTTTTGTCTGCTCAACCAGTCACTTTTGTGGAAAGCTACAAGCGTTTTCTGGAGGGCGGGTGCCCCAGCGCCAAACGCCGGGAGAACGTGGGGTCTGCTGTGAATCGGGTCAGTTGTTTTCTCCAGCGTATGGCGTCTGGTTGTAATCAGCTGGGCACCTGGCTCTTCCTGGATGACGTTGGGCGTATTCAAAGGTAAGCTGGTTTGTGGTGGTCGCCATGCATGCCTTTCAAACGACTAAAATGGCAACGTTTTTCTGCAGTTGTGCGCACGAGCTGATGTCGCAGGGGAGAACCGTCACCACTGCCTGCACTCATCTCAAGAACGTGTACCAGTTCCTCGAGTATTTTACAGAAACTCCTCCACCATCATGCAGGTTGTCAAGAGCCCAGCAAATCGGTGTCTTGAGGGCATTGAAGAACTGCATTCGCCAGCTGCGTAAAGACGTGGTGCTTCACCAAATAACAGTTAAAGATGCCAAGGTGTCGCGCATCATTTCAGCACAGACCCTAACAAAGTGCCGGGACTTGGCCCGCTCCAGAATCCCTCAGCTGCTTGGTAAGACTTTTTATCTCTTCTCCCAATCCTCCTCTCTTTCTATAACTTTAAACCACTCTCTCGCCATCTCTCTCAACCCCCTCAGACATGATGGAGGACGACAAATCCCCCGAGCTGAGGCATCGCTTCTACGGCTACTTTTCTGCCCTGATCGCCTCTGTCTACGGTCACCGGATTGGCGTTCTTATTGGCATGGCTGTGTCTGAGGTGGAAGCTGCCAAGGCACGTCATCAGTCAGAGTCTCTGGGCTTCGTTGTGAATGTACGTAGTGAGGTACTAGGTCGACGCGTGGCACGCAGGTGAGCCAACTAATTTTGCATGCCTCCTTCCCCAGGTGAGGGAGCACAAGACAAACGGTGCCTTCGGTATGGCACAGATCTACTTGAACCACGAGGAGTTCTCCTGGGCTGAACGGTGGCTAAATATGCGGGCTGCTCTGTCTCTGCCGGAGGGGAGGTTTCTCCACACCACTTCTAACAGCCCGGGCAAGATTCTCCTCAAGTATCTCCGGGTGGTGTGGGAGGAGATGGGGCTTCCAGGATTACCTTCCTTCACAGACATCAGAACGTCTGTGGCTACGCATGTACGGTGCCTGCTGCTAATGTACCCTCACGTTTCAGTATAGTGAACATGATGGTCTTTTGTAACGACATTTATTTATTTTCGCTTTTCTTTTTTTCCCCAGGTAAAGAACTTTCACAGCGCTGAGGTTCGCCGAAGATTGGCCAACTTCATGTGTCATGACACCTCGACCGCTGACAGATTCTACGCAATGCATCTCACCGCTGAGCAAGCGAGAACGATCAGAGTGCTTTTCGAGCAGTCGACATCCAACGCAGAGGCCCAGGCAGGAGAGCCGTGATTCAGAGACGGGCTAGATGGGCGTCAGTGAGGCCCAATGTCGCT
>NC_056512.1:46776043-46782812 GCF_014905685.2 Nematolebias whitei | reverse complement strand
AGCTTTCTTCATCAGGCTGGTGGTGTTGTTGCTCCAGCTGAGGTTGTCATTCATGTGTACACCCAAGTACTTGTAGCTGGAGACCACTTCCACCGCAGATCCTCTTATGTTCAGGGGGTGTAGGTGTTTTTGTTCCTTCTGAAGTCCACAATCATCTCCTTTGTCTTCTTCACATTGATGTGAAGGTTATTCTCTCTGCACCAGCTCTCCAGGTGTTCCACCTCTTGCCTGTAGCTGGACTCATCATTGTTTGTGATGCATCCCACCACCGCTGTATCATCTGCAAACTTTACAATGTGACAGCCTGGATGGGTAGCTGCACAATCATACATGAGCAGAGTAAACAGGAGGGGGCTCAACACACATCCCTGAGGAGAGCCAGTGCTGAGGGTTATGGTGGAGGAGGAGAAGTTGTGGATCCTCACTAACTGTGGTCTGTTTTTTAAAAAGTCTAGTACCCAGTTGCAGATGGAGGGGCTTAGTCCTAGTGTGGATAGTTTGTCCATCAGGGTTTGGGGGATCATGGTGTTGAAGGCGAATGTGAAGTCCACAAAGAGCATACGGACGTAAAAGTTTTTCTGCTCCAGGTGGTTGAGCGCAGTGTGGACCACAGAGGAGATGGCATCCTCTGTTGATCGGTTCTCACGGTATGCATACTGATGAGGGTCCTCGTTGATGTTGATGGTTGTTTTGATGTGAGTCATGACCAGTTTTTCGAAGCATTTAGCGACTATCAGGGTGAGGGCCACTGGCCCGTAGTCATTCAGACCAGTCACTGTAGAGCTTTTTGGGACTGGGATGATGGTGGCAGTCTTCAGGCAGGTGGGAACTGTCTCCAGGGTAAGTGAGGTGTTAAAGATGTCTGCCAGCACCTCACAGAGCTGATCAGCACATTCCTTCAACACTTTTCCGGGGATGTTGTCTGGGCCAGTTGCTTTGTGCGGATTAATCCTCCTGAAAGTACTCCTTACTTCTGCTGAGGTCACGCTGAGATGCTCTTCATCCGGTGGTGAGGTGAGTCTGGTGCTGGGTGGTCTGTTCGGGTCTTCAAAGCGTGCATAGAACTTGTTGAGGGCATCAGGCAGAGATGGGTCTTTGGGTCATTGTTCGCTCCTTCCTTTATAATCTGTTATACATTTAATGCCCCTCCACATGCTCCGAGGGTCTTGTGAGATGAATTGACCCTCGATCCTCTTTGCAAATGTGCCCTTAGCCTTCTTAATACCAGCAACCAGCTCTTTTCTTGTCCTACTCAGCTCCTCTGAGTTTCCAGACCTGAAGGCAGTGTTCCTGGCTTCCAGCAGGGTACGCACCTCTGCATTCAGCCAAGGTTTTCTGTTTGGGTAGCTTTTAACATTTCTGATAGTGGAGACTGTGTCAGTACATGTACTAATGTAACCCAGAACTGAGGATGTGTATTGGTCTAGATCAAGCGAACCTCCATTTTCAGCAGCTTCTCTGAAAACCTGCCAGTCTGTTCGGTCAAAACAATCTCTCAGTATGGGTCCACTGTCCTGGATCCAGCATTTAACTTTATTTTGTACCGGTCTGGAGCGTCTCAGCGGGGGCATGTAAGCAGGAGCCAGGAAGATTGAGATGTGGTCTGACAGTCCTAGGTGGGGGCGGAGTTTGGCTTTGTATGCATCTTTTACGTTCGTGTAAACACGGTCCAGCGTGCGGTCTCCACGTGTTGGAATCGTCACATGCTGATTAAAGCTTGGGAGACAGTCCTTTAGATTCACGTGGTTAAAGTCTCCGGCTACCAAGTAAAGAGCCTCGGGGTGTTTGCTCTGCAGCAAGATGATGATATCATGAATCTCCTGCGGTGATTCATTAGCATTAGCGTCCGGAGGAATGTAAACAACTGTGATGAAAGTCACCGTGAACTCGCGGGGTAGATAATGTGGCCGACATTTCACTGTTATTTGCTCCAAAGCCTTCGAGCATGAGCTATTTACAACAGTACAGTTCGTGCACCAACTTTTACTCAAGTAAATGCACACTCCGCCTCCCCGTGATTTCCCCGTTAGCTCGCTGCAGCGGTCCGCTCGAAAAAAGAGTCTGTCATCCAGCTGGAAGACTGTGTCCGGCGTTTCGCTTGTAATCCACGTTTCCGTGAGGCAAAGCACTGCACACTTCTTCATCTCTTCTGAGGCGCCCGCTCTCAGACGAAGTAAATCCATCTTGTTGTCCAACGAGCGGACATTCGACAGAAAGAGAGACGGCATGGGGAGTTTACCGGCTTTAGCGTTAGCTCGTAGCCTCACCATAACCCCCGCCCGGCATCCTCTCCTCTTAAGCCGGGAGCAGCGCTTCCTCTTCTGCCCGCTGGAACACCTCTGCTGCAGCTTCCAGGTAGATGACTTTAAGATCTGCATTCTGCCAAGCGTAGTTTTGAGTTTGTTGCTGATTTCTGCTATATTTCGTTGCAAATTCGCTCCTATTCTCATCAGTTCGGTTCGGCTATAGTTCACACGCATAAATCGTGCGGCGTCAGGCACAGAGTCAATATCAAAACTTCTAAAAACTGGGATGGTACCGGGAGCCTGTGAAGCTGCAACTGCTCTGAGCGCTGCCATCTTGGATTTTTTTTTTTAAGCTCTCAATGGTCTTGCCCCACTATATTTGACTAATCTTGTAGCTGTCCATGAATATAGGAGAACACTGAGATCATCTAATACATTTCTACTCTCTGTCCCAAAATCCAACTACAAACGATGGGGTGACCGGGCCTTTTCTGTCGTTGCACCCAGACTCTGGAACCAGCTACCTCAGGACCTGCGCTCCATCACTGACATGGAGCATTTTAAATCTAATCTTAAAACCTTTTTATTCAGGCAGGCTTTTAATACCTAGTAGGTCTTTGACAATCTTGCTATGTTTTAATTGTTTTTGTTTTTAACTGACTGATTTTTTATTCTTGTTTGTTTTTAACTTCTGTACTGTGCAGCACTTTGTGCACCTTTTGGCTGCTGGAAAGGGCTCTATAAATAAAGATTGATCGATTGATTGATTGACTGATTGCTTAAAAAGCATATCACTAGTTATAAACGTACTGTGAATAATGAAATTGTTCCTTCTTTAAAAAGCTTTCTTCTAAAAAACAAAATCCCCAAGCATTTTGTGCATGTTGCCAAGATACTAGGCTAGATTGTTAAGAAACATATTTTGATTTACTTCAACTAATTTTATATCCTTAGTCTTTTCAGCAAAAAGATTTGAGTAGTAATACAGTCAATCTGACAGAAACACATTTGCTTGTTGTTATTTTCATGTCTGTATCCCAAAGAGAATAAAGTCTTTGAATTCACATCCCGCCAGAATGAGAACAAAACTAAACGGCTTCAAAAGTTCCCCCAAACATTAATGAACACAAAAGTCATTCTCTTTCAAGTCGGTTCACTTCTTGAATCTGATCTGAAAGACTTTTTAATGTCTTCTGTTGGCATTCTCTGAAGGGATCCAACACAACTGCTGTAAAATTTAGTTCCACAAAAAAAAAACACTGGGTGACGCTAAGAGGCTATTTAAAAATGAAGCGTGTCTTTTTTGTTGTTGTTCTTCTAATTCCAGCCAAATGCTTGATTACTAAAAAAATTAATTCATGCTGTCAATGTTTCACTTGAAGATCTTTACATGGCTGATATGCCTGAGGCAGTTTGTTGTGTAGACGTTTCATTTATTTATTGTTGTTTTGACAGTTTCAGATCAGATTCAAGCACTGATTTCCAACAAAAAGGCTGGTGTTATGCTAACAAGCATTTGCATTTTGCACCATTTTGTTTTCTATACTGAAAAATGTGATGAGATGCAACAAGACGAAAACTTTGCAGGAAACTGGGGGTAAAATATACCAAGTCCATTTCCAGCCAGTCATGTGCATTTGAACAGATTCAATAGTAGGCCTGTCACGATGACAAATTTTACAGGGCGATTAAATGACTCAGACATTATTGCAATAAATGATAATTTGACAATTAATAATGATCAAATTTAAGAAGAAATGTTGGTTAATTTTTGTGTCTAGAACCTTTTTTGACCACTGGATGGCAGTATAAGACTGTTTGAACTTAAGGATGGATAGTGAGGGAGTGAGCAGCATGTCTCTTTAAGAAAAATGGGAGGGAGGCTCCTTGACGTGACATGGGCTGTCTCTGTCCGGTTCTCAAAATGGTGGACGCTCGGTCTGATTTGAGCTCTTTAGCATTTGTCACACAAAGCTTTTATTAAAATATCAGTAAACAAGTTTGCAGCTTGTTTTTTTAGAGAAAAACAACTTTTTACACGAAGACACGGGTTTCAACCATGAATTTTGGAGCTTCGACAAAACAGAGGCTTTTTCCCCGAGGTTGGCCTGTTAGCTTAGCTCGTAGCTTAGCTTCTCAGCTTAGCTGCTTTTAACATCCAAAAACATGATTTTGGACGTTAAAACTGATTTTAAAGAGAAAAGAAAAAGGGAGCGGTCAGTGAAGAACCGGAGATGATCTTTTGTCATCCAGTGTCTTCAGTAGAAAGAGAGACACGAAGAAACGATAAAGCTGATAAATGAAAATGAGGTCAATAATTTTCATTTATCATGCGATTAATTGATTTATTGATTATTGCGACAGGCTTTAGGGGTAGGGATGCACTGATCCACTTTTTTCACTTCCGATCCGATATCTATGGGTTTTTTTTACTTTTTTTTTTTATCAATTTTTCCCCCGTCAGTCATTACTGATCCGATACAGAAAAATAGTGCTGAATTAACAAAAATGGCTACATCAAGTCATCTGGACCTGTTCCTGAAACAAGTCCTGATGACATGATTGAGCCATTTTTGGTGTCTACCCGGATGTTTGAGTTTACAAACCCAGTGCTGAATTATTCACTGGTTAACTGGTCACCATTAACTCCACACAGACTCTCTCAATGGTACATCTTCATCTTTAAACCACTTCCTGGTCTGCTGCCTTCATACATCTCCTCCTACATGTCTCTGTGTGAGTGCAGCTACAGCGTGCGCTCTCAGGACATCATTACCTGCAGTGTTCCCTCAGTGAGGACTGAACTAGACAAAAGGACCTTCTCCTCCTCCGCTCCTGTTTCCTGGAACATCTTGTAAAAAGATCTGAAGCTCTCGACCTTTGACCTCTCTAAGTGGCTTTAAGAATCTGTTGGACTCCTGGCAGGGACCAATGCTGACATGTTCCTGTTTTTAGTTTCTACATTCGCCTTAAAATCTAGCTGTTTTTGTTACTTTTCTTTTTTTTAGCCATCCTATTTGTTAAAAAAAATAAAAATCTGTATGACTTTTTATAACTGCTTATTGTTGTTGCTGTTGTCCATTGTTGTCATCTTTCTTTGTTGAAATCAGGTCTCTCTTGTAAATGAGTCCTCGAGGCTCAATGGGACTACCTGTCTAAATAAAGGTTGAACGAATGAATGAACTTAAAACATTTGTTTTGTTAAACACAGACATGAACTGAATTACAAATTTATTGAAAACTCTGCACCATAACAGAACATTAAACACACCAAAAGCTTCCCAAGCTCGGTCAAACATGCAAAAACAAGACAACTTTAATTTGTTCAGTCAGTACTCTAGCACATGACGTCACTCAGAGCACAGAGCATAGAGTTAGAGTGAATAGATCTGCCCAGTCATGGATCGGTCACATTGTCACCAATACCGATCCACAAGTTGTTTTTTTCCTATATCGGTACCGATACCGGCATCGGATCAGTGCATCGCTCTATTCAATAGTATTAAAGATGTGTTCTGTGTCTGCTCTGAAGTGCTGCACTGTGCTCTGACACAGAGTTGTATCAGGGACGTCCTGTCTGTCTGTCAGCTGATGTGAGTTCATGTCTCTCATCATAACACTGATGCTATGGGATCATCTCTGTAGTGTCCAATCCTGATGCAACAGGAAGTATTCTGCAACGCTTCCCCTAACGTTATCCAAGCAGAACCGAGCACCCCACCTTCCAAAATCCAAACCCTCACCCCCAAAGTTATGCTACCTCCAGACGAGAAGCAGAGATAGTAGCCACAGGATAAAAGGATTTGACCTAGTATTAGTAACGTAGCGCTCCGCTACCATAAACGTCCAACAAGCGCCCTGTCTAGAACAGAAATCTAGGGAACACTGTGAGTTAGAATAACAATAAAGTGAAATACATAGCAGCTACCATAAAATGAAGATGTCACAGCAGGATGTTGTTACCAAACACACAAAATATATATTTTTTTGTTGTTAGTTTTGGTTGTGGCAATAAAAAATATATATATTTCATCAGTGGTGGGCACAGCTAACGAAAAATTTAAATTCACTAACACTAAACTGCTCAACAGATTAAAAATGTTGCTTTGCTAACGCTACAGCGCTAACTTTTGTCATCCACTGCTGTCACTGACGATGTAAGAGTGTCTGTAATGTGACAACGTTGTAAGTGATGAACACAACTCAGAACGGTTCATAAATCACAAAGAAAGCGTCCCGTTCAGAGTTGAGCTTTCAGAAATGAATCCGGTCCATCAGAACCAAAGAGGCAAAGCAGAACTCTGATGAGTTGAAGCAGTGACGCATTCAATGTGTGTCGGACGTCTCCTCTCGTTTATTATGATGCATTCAATGTGTGTCGGACGTCTTCTCTCGTTTATTATGATGCATTCAATGTGTGTCGGACGTCTCCTCTCGTTTATTATGATGCATTCAATGTGTGTCGGACGTCTCCTATCGTTTATTATGACGCATTCAATGAGTGTCGGACGTCTCCTCTCGTT
>NC_056512.1:46769728-46773829 GCF_014905685.2 Nematolebias whitei | reverse complement strand
TGGATGGATGGATGGATGGATGGATGGATGGATGGATGGAACAGTTGGTACCTGCTAAAAACGACTTAGAAGATGAAAGCTTGTTAAAAACTATTAGCTGGACTTCTGTTGAAAAGGAGCAGCAGCCTGATAACACTGGAAATACAAGTAGGGTGAAAATATTTATTCACTTACATAAGTAAAATAATTAAGTGGTAATAATAATAATTTAAAAAAACTTACCCTTTTGACAAATGTGATTGCCAGGATTATTTATCTGGGGTTTTTCTTTTTGTTTGTTTGTTTGTTGTTGCTGCTTTTTTCAGCAAAACATATGTTAATGACCCCATTAATTAAAAAAAAAAACATTCAATGCAAGGTCCCATTAATACTGTTATGTTATCTCACTTTCAATTATGGTTGATATAATTATTTTGAACTCAGCCATTAAAAATAATTAACATGGTCAAAACATGATGGACTGCTAATTATTATGGCCTCCAGTAATTCTTTTAAATTAGTTAACTCGTTTATTTTGACTGAATTTGTTGTGTGCTTCCACCTGTGTGTCTGGACTTGTAAATAAAATAAATTGCAGCTCTCTACTATGCCCATAGATACACTTTTTGACCAAGTCTTAAACACAATATTTAATACATTTACTTCTTATTCTTCACAATATTACATTGTTTTGGATAAGCCACATAACATACAAAATGTAGGTCATCGATTTATTTGAAAACAATTGAAAAACATCAGCAGTTTATTAAGTTAGCTAAAATAATTTCATTTTTACTTTAAACTCATCCTAAAAGTAATATTGGTTGAGATTGCATACAGTAATTCTTCATGGTGTAAAGATCTTTCTAGAGTTTACCTGTGTCTTTCCACAAAACCACACCAGTCATGATGAGTCGTGATGTATGACGTCAGCGACATCATGACGTAGGCGGAGGTAAACTATTTGCCGCTGCATGACCCACGTGACTTCCGCATTGCATTCTGTCTACGGAAGTGTCGCAACTCTCTCTTTATAGGGCTGTGGCGGCGGCTAACAGACGGCTTGTCGGTGGGGAGAGGATAGACCGAAACGAACGAAAAGTGACTTTACAGATAATTTAGAAGAACGTCGATTTTTTTACATCCTATTAAAGAAAATCTAAGAAGAAAGTCGGAGCAGGTAGGTTAAATTTTTAACTAATTGAAGATTAGCCGTTCATCTTGTGTTAGCATAGCAAAGCTACCAGTCAGAAAATCGACTGATAAACAAATTGATTTTCTTATTACATTCGTTTAATGTGTTTGTTCTGGCGATTTAGAGCGGAATCACTAATGTCCAAGTATTTTTCTCATTCGAGTGAAGGTAAATTCGGTTTAGCTCAGCTTCGTTTTTGAGTCATCAATAACTTTTAGGTATAGTCTATCAATTAAGCTTGACATTATAATGATGTGTCAGAGTCTTCCCTACTGCTTGTCTTTACGATCGACGACGTGAGCTGTTATTGATTACATAATCGATCCGTTGTTAATCTCATCGGGTTAGCTAGCTTAGCCAGCTTGCTAACGAGCAAACTCATTGTTTGTGGATCCTGGGGTCACGTGACTCAACGTAACTTCTTTGCTGACAGCTCATTTAACTTTTTACCTGTAGAATAAATGAAACCCTTTTTACCTGCACTAAGGTGTTGGTGTGTTGTCCTGGTTGGAAAAATAAAAATCCTGTCACTTCAGTGTAGTTGGCAGAAATGGAGTTTCCAGACTTGGGAGAGCACTGTTCTGAGAAAACATGCAAACGACTAGGTGAGTAAATTATGAAATTAATAAATATGTAAAACAAATTCTGGGGTATTTTTTTACTTTGCTAACCCTTCAACAATGTTTGCAGATTTTCTTCCAATGAGATGTGATGCCTGCAAAGAGATTTTCTGTAAGGATCACATAACCTATGCAAATCATAAATGTACATCATTTTACAAAAAGGTAAGTGATTGCAAATGTCTAAAGAATTTAAAATGGATAGGTCTCTTTTGTAGCCACCCTTTTAAACATATTTAATCATTTAATTTGTATTTAAATCAAACCTGGAAAAATAAATGTGTGTACCGGGACATGTAAACGTGTAATAATGAGTAATGGGTTTTGATTCTTGGTAAATGCATTAATCCAACGGTTTTTCATACCCTTCCTTACACACACACTTTACTAATCTCTGACCCCCCCCAACCTTTTTTCATTAGGACTTGCTAAAATGGACAGTTTGATTAGAAATCAGTATATCAGAGGAAGAGCTCAGGCTGAGTGGTTTAGAGACAAAGTTAAGTTGTTTTTCCTTGTCCAGTCTCAGCACAACTCGCTTCACCCTAATTTAACCCGACTCATGTTCACAAAGTATCTGTAGTTTTTCATATAAGTGAGTGCCGCCTCAATGTGGGCGTCAGTGATGGATATCATGGCGTCGTAGCCTGAAACTTAACACTGTTGGAGAAATAAGTTCTCTGGCACCATTTCCAAAGATGCTGAGCCGAGGCCACCTTCCCTCCAACAGTCGGAGACCCACCTCAATTCTGCAATTGGCCAAAAAGCAAGGAAACCTCTGCACCTTCTCATTTTACCACAGTGTTGCCATTTGAATTGATGCATTAGAAAAATGACAAAGTAAATAAAAAAACAACGAATGCTGCAGTTTTGACATTTAAAAAAATGTTTGGTTTCTTGTTACCCTCTTGTGATCTCGGCCAATCAATGGCCTGTAGTCTGCCCACATTAAATATTGAGCTCCATTTTGTTCTCGTGGAATCTCGGTTAAGAAGCGAGCTGAAAGTGGGTGCGTCCACTAAATGGAAAGAACGTGAAGCTGCACAGACTTGGCTGGAGTCGAGCCCATGGCTACTAGAGAGTCAAAGCTTAGGTGTAGAGCAGAGATGGTAAATGTATGAAACAAAGAGTTGAACAAGGAGCTGCCAGCAAGAAGAAAAAGAGAAAGGTGGCAGGACGAGCTTTATGGATTTAATGAAGAAGAACTGTGTGACAGAGGAGAATGTTATTGGTGAGCTGGAGGCAGTCGAGCTGCTGTGGCAGCTCAAAGAACAAGACTTTAATGTCTTTAATTGAGTTTGTTTTTTGCTGTGATAGTATTGTGTGTGTGTGTGTGTGTGTGTGTGTTAAGTGTTGTGTACACACCATTGTTCTTGCTTTATGCAGATCAGTTATTTTCCCCCAGTTAAATAACATGATTCTTGTCTTATCCAATTTTTTGTAGGATATCCAGGTCCCAGTATGCCCATTATGTAACATCCCGATTCCCATTAAGAGAGGAGAAATGCCAGACATTAAAGTTGGTGAACACATTGACCGTGACTGCAAATCAGACCCTGCACAACGAAAAAGAAAGGTCAGTATAGACGTATATTTTTCACTTCTTGTGACTCGGAATAATAAAAGAAATACTCACTTGTTGTTTTCTTTCTAGATCTTCACAAACAAATGTTCTAAAGGTGGCTGTAAACAAAAGGAAATGATCCGAGTCGCCTGCGACCAGTGTCATTTAAACTACTGTCTTAAGCATCGACACCCGTTAGACCATGATTGTAAGACTGGTGGGAAACCTCTGTCCAAATCTGGGTGGGTGCACATTCTGCTCTTCCTTCATCTGCAAACCACAATAGGCCTGTTGGGTAGTGACGGGCGAAAGATACGGGGCTGCGGAGCTTGTGTCATTCTTCCTGAAGCAGAGTGATTCATAACGCCGTGTCGAGGGAGCTTGTATCAGAACACCACCGTCACGTGACCAATGACGTCATCACTGCTTCGTTTCGCTCTGACTCCATCACACTTTTACAGATTTGAACACTTTGGTGCTGCACAAGCTATTTATGATACATTATTCTTCTTAAAAATGTAAAGTTGTGAGGAAATAAAATAAGGGAAAGTAAAATAAGTTTAGTTTGGCAATTTTCTGTAAACTGTTTTCAAAGGTTTGGGATCTGTTTGATCTTTTTCCACCAGATAGTGTTTCCAATTCAATTCAGTTTATTTCTAAAGTTCCAAGTCACAACAGAAGTCGTCTCAGGGACTGAACAGAAACATTCATGTATAAAATAATTAACAGAAACATTCATGTAT
>NC_056512.1:46768862-46769628 GCF_014905685.2 Nematolebias whitei | reverse complement strand
CCCCCCCCACACACACACACACACACACACTTTTACTATGAAACATTAGTTCAGGCGGCGCAGTTTCTCTTTCTTCGTGAACAAATCCATTCCACTTGATCAATATTAGAATACTCGGGCCACTAAAAGTCCACTCCAGGTTTTCCTGGTTACCTCCAACTCACTGTTTCTCCTCTATGTCTCCTCCTGCCTCGGCAGAAAACGCGCACAGGTGGAGGAGATGGAGACACCTCTGTGTTGCTCGCTCGCCAGTTTAGTGTGGGCAGTTGTTGACCGGGGGGTTGATCATAAACATGAGAGGAGCTACGTCTATAGCATGTTAGCTTAGCAGTAACTGTGACGCTGTCAGACGCTGCAGGTGTAAGAGACGCTGTGTGTTCAGGTGCATTAAAGTTGAAATGTGTTTAAACCCCCACACCTTATTGTCCTCAAGCTTCATGAGAAACATCATTTAGATGAGAGTGTTGAACACAAGTAAAAAAGTCCATTGGTGATGGTTTTTATTTCTCTATAAAGACAAATAGTGCCGACCTGATGCTCTGTATTAAAGTTAAAATGTTTTTAAAACCCACAGATGAATTTACACAAACTTGGTGAGAAACATGTTTTAAATTGAATTAAAGTCAGGAAATCTAGATGAAATGTTGCTTTTTTGTACACTGTACAATTTTTGCACACTGGCACACACACACACACACACACACACACACACACACACACACACACACACACACACACACACACACACACACACACACACACACAC
>NC_056512.1:46762486-46768852 GCF_014905685.2 Nematolebias whitei | reverse complement strand
CACACACACACACACACACACACACACACACACACACACACACACACTATAGTATCCCCCCCACATTACAGATGCTTCTGACACCCATGGGTGTATTGAACTGTTTCCGTATGGCATGTTCGGTTCAGTCCACATACGTACAGTTATTTTTTCACTAATTAAATTTAATTATTGAGAGATTATTGCTGGTATTAAGAGGGCCAAGGCCACAAATGCACAGAGGATCGAGGGTCAATTCATCTCACAAGACCCTCGGAGCATGTGGAGGGGCATTAAGTGCATAACAGGTTATAAAGGAAGGAGTGAACAATGCCCCAAAGACCCATCTCTGCCTGATGCCCTCAACAAGTTCTATGCACGCTTTGAAGACCCGAACAGACCACCCAGCACCAGACTCACCTCACCACCGGATGAAGAGCATCTCAGCGTGACCTCAGCAGAAGTAAGGAGTACCTTCAGGAGGATTAATCCGCACAAAGCAACTGGCCCAGACAACATCCCCGGAAAAGTGTTGAAGGAATGTGCTGATCAGCTCTGTGAGGTGCTGGCAGACATCTTTAACACCTCACTTACCCTGGAGACAGTTCCCACCTGCCTGAAGACTGCCACCATCATCCCAGTCCCAAAAAGCTCTACAGTGACTGGTCTGAATGACTACCGGCCAGTGGCCCTCACCCCGATAGTCGCTAAATGCTTCGAAAAACTGGTCATGACTCACATCAAAACAACCATCAACATCAACGAGGACCCTCATCAGTATGCATACCGTGAGAACCGATCAACAGACGACACCATCTCCTCTGTGGTCCACACTGCTCTCAACCACCTGGAGCAGAAAAACTCTTACGTCCGTATGCTCTTTGTGGACTTCACATCCGCCTTCAACACCATGATCCCCCAAACCCTGATGGACAAACTATCCACACTAGGACTAAGCCCCTCCATTTGCAACTGGGTACTAGGCTTCTTAACAAACAGACCACAGTTAGTGAGGATCCACAACTTCTCCTCCTCCACCATAACCCTCAGCACTGGCTCTCCTCAGGGATGTGTGTTGAGCCCCCTCCTGTTTACTCTGCTCACGTATGATTGTGCAGCTACCCATCCAGGCTGTCACATTGTAAAGTTTGCAGATGATACAGCGGTGGTGGGATGCATCACAAACAATGATGAGTCCAGCTACAGGCAAGAGGTGGAACACCTGGAGAGCTGGTGCAGAGAGAATAACCTTCACATCAATGTGAAGAAGACAAAGGAGATGATTGTGGACTTCAGAAGGAACAAAAACATCTACACCCCCCTGAACATAAGAGGATCTGCGGTGGAAGTGGTCTCCAGCTACAAGTACTTGGGTGTACACATGAATGACAACCTCAGCTGGAGCAACAACACCACCAGCCTGATGAAGAAAGCTCATCAGAGACTCTACTTCCTCAGACGGCTGAGGCGAGCTGGTCTGGAAGCTCAGTCCTCACCTCCTTCTACAGGTGTGCAGTGGAGAGCATCCTGTGCTCGAGCATCAACGTGTGGCATGGAGGCTGCACAGCTGCAGAAAGAAAAGCTTTGCAGAGAGTGGTGAAGGCTGCACAGAAGATGTTGGAGTCAGTCTCCCCACCATCACAGACATCTACACCTCCAGATGCAGGAAGAGGGCCACCTGCATCATGAAGGACCACACTCACCCACCACACACACTTTTTGCCCCACTCCCCTCAGGAAGGAGGTTGAGGAGCATTAAGTGTAGAGCCACTAGACTGAGGAACAGCTTCTACCCTGAGGCTGTTAGACTCATGAATCTCTAACCAGAATAATCGCTATGAAAAATCACATCACGTTGCTGCTGATCTGTTTCAATTTTGCTGCTGATCTGTTTCATGTTGCTGCTGATCTGTTTCATGTTGCTGCTGATCTGTTTCAATGTTGATGTGTTCATGCGTGCACATCTGCTCACAGACTCATGTTCATGTTTGTGCTGATGTTCAATGTTTTATGTTATGAGTGCTTAGTGTATATTTAGTTGATGTTTTTCTTAGTTCATATCTTAGATGTTATTACTGTTTTTCTTAGACATTTTATTGTTGGATGTAACTGGGACCCTGTGTACATAATTTCGCTCCACCACATGTGCCACATGAGGTGCGAATGACAATAAAGAAACTCTGACTCTGATTATGCGCCGCGGAACTAAAGTTCCTAGGCGTGTTTCAGCACGGCGCTATTATCTTGCAGCACGCGTAGCATTAGCAGCCTAGCATGTCGTTGTGGTCTCCTGTTGGGGAACATTATGTCTTTCTTGTTAAAAGACAAGTGAACAAATCCAAAGCTGTGTGTCGTCGTTGTTTCACGGAGATTGGATCTGCAGCAGCAACATGTCGAACTTGTTAACGCTCTTGAACGACATTGTCTGAACGTGAACGTAGTTTTGTTGTAAAGAACGATAACAGCAGCATTTAAACAACTTTATCAGGTGATTCAGATCAGTCCAGAGCAATAACACAAGATGTAGGAGTTTTTAAAGCTCTGGATCTACGTCTGCATGTTGTTGATGTGACGACTTTAGAGTTCTTGAGCCCCGCTACCAAGGGCGTCAGAAGCATCCGTAATGTGGGGGGGACACAATGATGAGTGTAGGAGTGTGTGTGTGTGCGCACGCGTGTGTGTGTGCACGTGTGAGCGCACGTTAAAAAAAGGTGTTCACTAGTGAACAAAAAAGCAACATCACATAGATTTCCTTGAATTCCACACATTTAAAACATGTTTCTCACCAAGTTTGTGTAAATTCAGCTGTGGGTTTTAAAGACATTTTAACTTTAATTCACAGCATCAGGTCGGCACTATTTGTCTATAGATAAATAAAAAACATCACCACTGGACTTTTTTACTTGTGTTCAACACGACTCATCTAAATGATGTTTCTCATGAAGACTGAGGACAATAAGGTGTGGGGGTTTAAAGACATTTCAACTTTAATGCTCCTGAACGCACCACATCTTACACCTGCAACGTCTTACAGCGTCACAGTTGCTGCTAAGCTAACATGCTACAGACGTAGCGCTCCTCTCAAACATCCTCCTAACATGAATATATGTTTATGATCAACCCCCTGGTCAACCACTGCTCGCACTAAGCTGCTAAACTGGCGAGCGAGTAACACAGGTACCTCCACCTCCTTCACCTGTGCGCGTTTTCTGCCGAGGCAAGAGGAGACCGTGGAGAGTTGGAGGTAACCAGGAAAACCTGGAGTGGAGTTTTAGTGGATTGAGTATTCTCCTATTAATAAAGTGGAATGGATTTGTTCACGAAGAAAGAGAAACTGCGTCGCCTGAACTAATGTTTTATAGTAAAAGTGGGGGGATCCAAATTAACTTATTTTAATGTGGGGGGGACTTCTCTCCTTCACTTATAATGGTTGCGACGCCTATGCCCGCTACGACATCATGTCAAGACTTCAGCCTAAAAGTTGTAGCAGCACTTTATGAAAAAGACAAAACTGATATTGTCAACAAGCCCTGGAGACCAGATTAAAGTCCTGCCCTGATGATGATGATGAACGAAAGGGAATATTCAACAGAAATGATGACCATGCAAGAAGAGGTATTGTTATTGTATTATTGTGATGTAATTAACTTTTTAAATTTAAAATTATAATCTTATTAAATCAATTTTTTTTTATCTCTGTGTTGTTTGCAGTCTGAGGATGACAGCAGCTGAGTCTTCTTCATCCACCAGATCACCTCCAGATAAGAAGTCTGTGATGACTCAACTTGTTTACTTGAAATATTTTCTAAATAAACTTTTTGTAAGTTTTATTTTGGCCGTTTTTGTACCGAAAATGAACCGAACCAAAATGTGATTTTAGCGTACCGTTACACCCCTAGTAATTACACTTTACTATCAATTATTGTTACACTTCTTGTATTATTTATATTTATGCTCAACTAACAATAAGAATTATATCCACAATATGACATTCATTCTTGAATGGGGCTTTTAAAGGGGTTTAATTCACTGTTTGTATTTTAAATTCTTTACATGTCTTTCTTTTCGTAAACATTCACAGAATTTTAATCTGATATGTTTGACATTTGAAAATAATTTTGTCATAACTAATAGAGTAATAAAAACACACATTTTAAACGGCAAACGTAGAGTCCTTAATAAGGACTCAAATGACATGTCTGTGCTGCCTGCATGACTTTGTGCTGCAGTCCCATTTATTCAAATCTATTAAGATCTAGAAATAGTTTTATGACAAAAAAGGATAGGACAAATACTAACAAAAACCTTCAAAATATTTTTCTTCTAACCTGCAAACCTATTAATTTGGGCAGAAAAATGCATGTCAAGATTTGCTCTCTACTCCATTAATCCATACGGGGATCCACTTGTGGAGTTATAATTCGGTTCTTTACTCCAAGACCTAATTGGGCTGAGGTTCGCCTACGAAGACGCAGCCGAAGCTGCAGAGGGAGGCACCAGGCTGTCACACTGGAGGATTCATGTCTGTGAGACTTCAGCGTGCACAGCTCAGGCACGCATCAAGCTGCATTTAGACTGCCTTCTTTTTCACCATCAGCTATTCTTATATTCCTTGACAAGCTGTGGAACACAGCAGAGCCTAAATATGCACATCTCCAGTGGTGAAGCAGAGACACACAGTTACAAAGAGAGGGATGTAGAGGCAGAAAATGAGAGGGAAAGCCATGAATAACTCACAGGTAAATGAGGTAGTGGCACTCGCCCATTTGCTTTGGCACTTTTGTGCATCTCTTGGCGATGCAGTTTGCGGTAACGGAAGGGTGGAACCCCATCTCTGGAATTAACAACAAAGATATTTTCATCAAACATGCTCATGAATAAAGAACAGAGGCAGCTTTGAAGTTCTCACAGCGTCTTCTGCCTGAAACAAACACCTAAAATAATCTGTTGGTTTCTGGTGTCCCTGATGCGCCCCGTGTGGTCCGGCAGATCACAGCTAGGCGTTTTCACGTGTATGCACGTGTAATACGAGGTGGTACTGGTCGTCACTCTCCCCTCTACCAATTAGCTTCTAATTCATTCAGCTTCAAACACATTTTTGTCCAGCTGTGCAACTTTTGAAAAATCTTTGGCTAAGATCCCCAAAAGGTATGCACCAAAAACTTTTTTTTAGATTTTTCTTTCAGTAGCACAAGACCGACCTTAACCCATGGACTCCAGTGAAGTTGAAGCTTTGCTTAGCCAATCACAGATGACTAAAAATGATGATTTTGGTCTTGAGCTTGCAAACTAAAGACGCTACAGTAAAGAATCACCTTGGTTCTTGTCAATCAGATTTACAGTCAAATCAATACAACTGGGAGTTTTGGGTTCAGATGTTCATTTTACTACTAAAACCAGAGTTTAATCTTTGCGTCAGATTTAACAAGCCTGTGCCAAATGCATTTGTGTGGCAATAAGATACGTACACACTGCTGTCTGTGAGGGAAAGGGTTTCTGCGTCACTAGACATGCTCTGCTGCTCGCTATCATTGGCACTGGTGGCTGGACACAGAACATGACCAGCGTTGACATAGTATGGGTTGATGGGCTCCCGACACGATGTGTGCCTGAAACAAGAAATGGAACAATCGGTGAAAAATCCAAAAGGAATTATGATTATTAGAAATGGATCATTACGAAAAAATAAACTGAATCTGTTTAAAATCAAGCTCTTACCATAAAATGACTACTTTTATTAGAATTAACAGGTCCCATCTAACAAGGTTACATTAAGTACCTGGGTGTTCACCTGATCAATAAACTGGACTGGTCTCACAACACTGATGCACTTTACAGAAAGAGTGAGAGCAGACTCCACTGCTGAGGAGACTGAGGTCTTTTGGAGTGCAGGGGGTGCTCCTGAAGACCTTCTTTGACTCATTGGTGGCATCAGCCATCTTCTATGGTGTTGTGTGTTGGAGCAGCAGCTTATAATCAGCTGAGAAGAAGCAGCTAGATAAGCTCATCAAGAAGACCAGCTTGGTGCTTGGACGCCCCCTCGACCCAGTGCAGGTGGTGGGAGACAGAAGGACTCCAGCTAAAATAACATCATTGCTGGACAACGTCTCCCACCCTATGAAGCTGTTGCTGAACTGGAGAGCTCGTTCAGTGACAGATTCCTGCTCCTAAATGCACAAAGGAGCGTCACCGCAGGTCCTTCCTCACAGTTAGTCAAGTCAAGTCAAGTCATATTTATTTATAGAGCACAATTTAAAACAGATAGACTGTTATCAAAGTGCTTACCACTAAGGGTAACACTGAGAAATAAAAAGCAGTAAGAATATACCTTAAAAAATTAAAACAACAGCATTAAAATGAAGACATGGAACAAGATATACTAAATCA
>NC_056512.1:46755285-46762386 GCF_014905685.2 Nematolebias whitei | reverse complement strand
ATGAGAGACGAAACGTTTCTACATTTTTTTTGCTTTGTTTTGTTTTTTGTTTTTTTGAATGTCCAGAGGACCAGATTTAACTTTTTTGGATTTTTCTACCTGGATTATTGAGCATGCATCAGGATATTTCAGAGTTATAAACATCTGTGAAACGTGTGGCAGTGAAGTGGTTAATGGTCCGGCTGCGACATGCAGGAACGCACGGCTTAGGAGGTAGATGGTGGAGGGTGAACTCAAACCGGACTGGCATGTGGTCTGAAAAAACAATCACCAATAACAAGATCACTAACAGTCACATCACAAGTTAAAACAAGGTCCAGTGTATGTCCACACTCTTGGGTGGGACTGTTTACATGCTGAGTTAGTTTAAATGAGTCCAGTAAATCTAAAAAGTCCTTAACCAAGGGCTTCTCCTGACAGCACTTGTGCAAATTAAAGTCCCCAATAATGAAAACATGCTCATATTTTGGTGTGATTTCAGCCAAGAAGTCAGAAAACTCATTTATGAAATCGTTAGATCGAGGTGGGTGGTAGACGAGTGCAAATAACGTCGCAGGTGAATGTCCGAGTTCAAAGACGCTCGGCTCAAAGCTGGCGTGGGAAACTGGGATGGGCAGTTGTTTACAGTCAAAAGTTGATTTGAATATTGTTAATAATCCACCACTGTGCCGGCCTGATGGCTGCAAGGCGTTAAAACACAGACAGTTCGGTGGCAATAATTCCGTCAAGGCGCTGGACTCACCCAGAGACATCCAAGTCTGTGATGCAGAAAAAGTCCAGATCGTGCTGTTGAAAGTAATCCCTGAGGATAAAAGTTTTGTTGGTAACAGATCTTGCTTTGACCAAACACATCCGGATCCGGCAGCGGTGAAGTTTGCGCGCGCCTGGCCTCAGGTTTTCAATAACAGCCCCTCTGGGTCGGTCCGAGCTGCGCACCGGCTGACAACTCCTGTTGTTTACCTGGTCCGGGCACGTGGGAAGCTGGCGATGGAAACCATGACCGCCAGCTGAAGAGGAAGATGCAGTGCGCAGGGCTTTAAGCTTTACCAGCCGCCCAGCACGTTTTCTCCGGTGTCTGGAGCGATATCTCCGGGCAGGGAGGTGAGGAACGCGGGGGGGGGGGGGGGGGGTACACTCATATTGGTCCAAATAAGCGACATCGATGACAGACAAACGAAGATCCCGAAGCTGTTGTCGGTCATACATCAGTAGTGAGTTTATGTCCCAGATAAAAAACGAACAAAACAAAACTAATCTGGACACCATCAGCAGAGGTGGATTGCAAGCCATGTACACGGGCGCCATCTTACCAGAGAGGGCTCTGTGGGTGAATCCTCCCATCAAAGCCACAGTTACAAACTGGACCTTTCTGTTCCTCAGATTTTCTTCAAGATAACTTTGTTTTGCATTTCATAGATTAAAGATTTGAAACTAACTGGACAAAACAGGAAGTAGTTAATTGTATTGGTTGAATTGGGTCTAGCTGTGTGAGCTTATGAAAGAAAAGAGACATCTGCTGATCTAAAACAGAAATGTATAATCCCAGCCCTGTTTTTATTAATATACATTTTTTATTTCTAATTCCCAGGAAAAATGTTTAGGTGTCTATTTGCTTTGTATCCCATAAAAAAGGAATAGCAAGCTATGATTTCTTCTCAGTTTGGTTGCTTTTTTTAGATGAGAATCCATTCTTTGCAAAGTGTCACAATGTTTGAAATGCGTGTGTGGCATGTCTTTGTGTCGAGTTATGACTCACAGATGTAGGAGGGTTTCTGATGCAAATAATCATGGGACATCCCTTTTCACACCACTGTAGTTGTTCCATCTGTTGTTGGACAGAGGACAAATGGTTGTAATACTGTGACGTCCACCCACTGTCGACTAATTATGTCGCTCAGATTACAGGTTTTAATTCACAGCTCAGAGTAATCTCTGATTAGCCTGTGTCTGTAGTTATACCAGACAGTCAGTGATAAAACATTGAATGTGTCTGTTGTCACATAGTAGTAGTAATACTATAGTAGTAGTACTACCATGTTTTTCAGACTATAATGGTGCACGTTATGTATTAACTCTGGTTGTGCTTACTGACCTCAGACCGATTTTATGTGCTTATTGTGAATGAGTTGAATAAAGTTTGACTTATCTGACTGTTTAGTTTTGCTTAAGGCACCATTTAATCCAGTTAGCCCAAAAAATATGGTATATACATATATACACAAGTAGTAGTATACAGTTTTCTTTTTTTATAGTTTATATTAATTGATATTTTTGGGGGTAACTGGGACCTTGAGTACACAATTTCATTCCACCTCATGCACCACATGTGATGCAAATGGCAATAAAGTCACGTTGAACCTAACATCAAGATTCTACCTAGAAACTCAAAACAATAAAATGTTAATTAAATGTATGAAGACGTTAAATAAAATAGCAAAAGGCTAACTTCAGGCTAAAAGTATCAAAATGCTAGCTAAAATCTAAAAGTATCAAATGGCTACTTAAAAACTGAAAGTAGCAAAACGGTAGCTTAAAGCCAAAATTAGCAGAATGACACTAAAAGCTATGTGTCAAGTTAAACCCAAAAGTAGCAAAAAGCTTGCTAAAAGTGAAAAGTGGTAGCATAAGAAGACATTATTAGAGCACTTTTTTTGTCATAAGTTTTAAATAGAAGAATGTTTCGGAAGGAACTGAAAAGATCAACGTTTTTCTTTGGGATAATTATTTGTAAATAATATTAAACATTTAGAAAATTATTAAAGTTACAAAACCCCGAACTTCTCTCCTGAATGAGCTGAACATTTTGATATGTGAATGGTGTAGTGAACTTAACCTGATGTCAAGACTAAGCCTAAGGTCAAAACCCTTGACCTTAAGAACCTTGTGGGACAGAAACTGTCATTTCATTGATTTGAATCCAGAAATACAGGTTCACCCATCCTGAGACTTTCTTTCTTGAAAATTCAAGTGGAAGAACACTCTCTTTTCTATTATCATTACTATTTTACAAATGTTTGATAATCAAAGTGTTTTAGTTCAAACCATTTTAGATGTTGCAGTGAACTAATCGATTTTATTAACTGTGAAACAGTGTAATGATTTTTAATTCTCATGCAAAGTTAGAATTCATGTTAAAGCTGTTACAGAGTAATTATGCATTTTCTGATTTCTGTCTTTGAATGAGCAAGTGTGCGTTTTCCAGGGTCAGGAATCGAAGCAGACATGTGTTGGAACAACTGCCTTGTTTTTACATCCTCTCAGACGTCAACAGGGGGGTTTTGGCACCTGTTTCTAAAACTCGCCAAAACAAAACTCTCTCTCTGTCTGTGAGAACAGTTAATCTGTTCAATAACATTCTTGCTGTTTTTTCTGACTCCTAGTAACCTCTTACGTCACAAAACACACCCCTGTCTGGTCGGTACTGACCAATGGGAAGACTCCCAAATGAACCGGGAAAAGAGCTCTTTAAAATGTCGGTACTTCCTGGTTTACCCAGTTCTGTGGGTTTGGAGAAGTTCGGCGGTGCGGACAGTTCTGATATTGTCCTAGTGCTGGCAGTTGCTGTGGGAGCCGGGAAGACCCTGACATGACCACAGAGCTCTTCTGAGTTTCATGGGATTATAACATTTTCCACTGAGGTGAGCTTGTGTCGGACAGAATCTCGCCATTACTCCGGACGATTCACAGCCATCCTACGGAGACGCTGAAAGGGTGCGTTAAACGGAATCTCGCCTGAGACATCTCCAGGTAAAAGAGTCTATTTCACCACCTAAGTGTACTGTAAGGAAGAAGCTGAAGAAAGCCCGGAGAGTGCCGTTCTGTTCAACACTCTCCCTCAAACACCATCTTTCACCCCCTTTAAACTTCATCTTTTCATCTTTAAATTCTTCTCTAAAGTAGAAATCCTTCCAGATATTTTAGAAATGTCTGTGTAAAGTGCTCATCCACCGCCGTGTGGATAATTATCATAATTGTACAGTTTTCATAAATGTCTGTGGTGAAGCAACGGAAAATCATGGCCGTATGGTTTTCCTGATTGATTATGTGTTATTTTCAAATTTTGCCAAATTAATGTAAATGTTTGATGTTAAACTTTGATTCTGTAAATAAATGACCGCATTCATTTTGATGGGTCAAAGATAAATGACGTCTCACGTTTGCATTTCATTAAATTCAATGCACGTTTTATTCAGTCCAGAAAAATGAGGAATCCGTGTTAATTGATGAATATATCTGAGCATCTGTTCATCTACAATGGTTGCAATGGAACAATGTATGCAGAGGTAGTAATACTGCAGTAAACGTATAGAAAACTTCAAATAAAACTGTAAAACAACAAGTCATCACACAGATAAAGTGCTAACGAGCTAACTACGATTCACTGTTTACTACCAGACCCCTGTAAATATTGTATTGTAGTTGATAAAAGAGTACAATTTTTAAAAAATTGCTTCCATATTATTTCACTGTTCATTCTTTCACATTTGTATTTATGGTTTGGCAGTGGCTGTTGGAGCTTTAGTGAGCTTAAATAAATGCTGTTTAAAAGAATCTTCTCATTAGATGCTCAAGTTTGTCCAAGAGTAGCTGTTTTTCTTCTTCACAGCATATTTGTGCATCATCTTCTGACATCTGTTAAACTGTCATTTGTGTGGTCTGCAGCTGAAGTTACACTTCTTGTTGTCCTGATGTAAGTTATTATTTTTTAAAAGAAGCTTCACATGTCCTAAAGTCTTGTCTTGGGTTTTTGTTTGCAGAAATAAATGTTGTAAAAAGCAGCCGTGTGAAAACATCACAGTGGCTTACTACTTCTGCGAGGAGCTGATACCGTATCGGACGTCCGTCAAAGGGAGGGTTGTCACTCTGGGCCAGTTCAAAGAACTGCTGACAAAGAAAGGAAATTACAGGTGGGATTTAAAGCTCGTTAAGGATTCAAATGAGACATTTACTGGGATTTAAAGCTCGTTAAGGATACAAATGAGACATTTACTATGCAATGGATTGTTATTAGCACATCTGAAATAGATTAAATAAAAACTAGAGAAATTGCATTTCCTGCTAAAATGCACTGCAAATGCTTATTGCAGAAGAACTTGCTGAAATACAGCTGAAATTAGCTAAAAAAAAATGCTGAAATGAAGAACTAGCCTAAATTATCAGAAGAAAAGCAGAAAACACATATTTGCTGAATTAGGTTTAAATAAGCAGAAATGAGAACAAAAATTTGGAAATTTGCTATAAAAAAAAACAAAAAAACAAAAAAAGCTAAAATGAGCATAAATAGCTGAAAAGTAGCTAAAAATGCAGAAAAAAGCTTAAACTACCAGAAGCAGAAAGAGCTGAAATGAGTTCAAAAAGGTGGAATTAGCTGAAAAAGCAAAAATGAGCATAAAAACAGCTAAATAGTAGCTAGAGTAGCAGTATCATTCAACCTTTATTTCTACAGGTAAATCCCATTGAGCCTCGAGGACTCATTTACAAGAGAGACCTGATTTAACAAAGAATGATGAAACAATGGACAACAGCAACAACAATAAACTGTTATAAAAAGTCATACTGCAGGTTTTTTTTTTTTTTTTACAAATAGGATGGCTAAAAGGAAAAAGGTAACAAAAAACAAAAATACAGCTAGATTCTAAAGCGAATGTAGAAAACTAAAAACTGAAACTTGCATAAAAATAGCAGAAAGGAGCATAACAAGCTGAAGTTAGCAGAAATAAGTTAGAAGAAGCACAGAAATGTAGTTAGAAGAAAGAATCTGAAAGACACACAAAACAGCTAAATTAACTGATTTAATTTTTATTTGCACAAGGAAGCTGAAAGAAGCTGAAGCAGATCAAAAAGTGAAAGGAGCAGTAAAAGGTTGTAAACACATCTAAAGAGCTGAAGGATGAAAAATGAGCTCAATTTATTTTCTTTGAGGAAAAAAGTGGCAGAAAAGGTCAAATATTTCATAAAGTTAGTTACTCAAACACCAAAAGTCGGAGCAGGATTGTCCTGAATGAGCTGAAAGTTTTGATTTATGATTTGTTGAAATATCTTGAAAACTACGGGACGAGAATTGCACCGAAAAACGTACCGAAGAAAAGTGGACGACAAAAGAGTGAATGCTTCATAAACGTTCACACAATCAACTCTTCCAAACTAAAGCGGTTGTTTTAAAACTTACTTGACGTTGTTTTAGATTGAGTATTAATAATTCCATTTTTATCATTTACACCTTTTAGGTTTTATTTCAAGAAGGTCAGCAATGAGTTTGATTGCGGGGTGGTGTTCGAAGAGGTGCGCGAGGACGACGCCGTCCTGCCGATCTTTGAGGAGAAGATCATCGGGAAAGTTGAGAAAGTCGATTGAAGGATGGAGAGGAAGAGTGGGGGAGCAGCTGATGGCAGCAGCAAGTTTTTATTCAAATGAAAAGAGAATGATGACGATACAGCAGAGAGGTAGATCAACGGGCTCATGGACTAGAATTAAAAAAAGTATATTTTTTGTTTGTTTTTTCAAATGTAGCATTGTAAAGTTCTCTAGATAGACGACAACAAAAGTGCTGCTAAAGCTGCATATTTTTGATAAAGATATATCGGAGGATTTCCTCTCTAAAGTAGCTGCACTGGTCATTTTTATATGTACACTTTGTGTTAGAGGATATCATTTTTATTCCATTTGTCTATTTAAAATGCAAAAACTGGACTTTATGAAACGTCCCAGTTGAAGATGATGAAGATGCTTTAATCCTGCTGAGAGTTGCTTCTCAGTCATGGAGGAGATCCATCCAGGTGCTCTTAGATGTTTATTGGTTGGGCTGCTTGTTGTGTTCAAAATGTCTAAAGCCTTTAATAATCACCCATCCTTCGACCGTTTATCTGTGGTCGGGTTGTGGAGGAAACGGGTTCATTAATAACCAGGAAAACAACAATTCCCCTGGAGCTTCAAAACAGGCTTTTATGAATCTTTGTGGCTCACTTGTAGAAGTTTGATCATGTAGTCCCTCGTTTATCACAGGGGATCTGTACCCTGAAGCCCCACCATAAGTGAAAAACCACCATGTAGGAATAGTAGTACAAGTAATAAGAGGCAGTTATATATATATATATATATATA
>NC_056512.1:46735815-46753355 GCF_014905685.2 Nematolebias whitei | reverse complement strand
AGCTTTCTTCATCAGGCTGGTGGTGTTGTTGCTCCAGCTGAGGTTGTTGTTCAGGTGCACACCCAAGTACTTGTAGCTGGAGACCACTTCCACCGCAGATCCTCTTATGTTCAGGGGGGTGTAGGTGTGTTTGTTCCTTCTGAAGTCCACAATCATCTCCTTTGTCTTCTTCACATTGATGTGAAGGTTATTCTCTCTGCACCAGCTCTCCAGGTGTTCCACCTCTTGCCTGTAGCTGGACTCATCACTGTTTGTGATGCATCCCACCACCGTTGTATCATCTGCAAACTTTACAATGTGACAGCCTGGATGGGTAGCTGCACAATCATACGTGAGCAGAGTAAACAGAAGGGGTCTCAACACACATCCCTGAGGAGAGCCAGTGCTGAGGGTTATAGTGGAGGAGGAGAAGTTGTGGATCCTCACTAACTGTGGTCTGTTTGTTAAAAAGTCTAGTACCCAGTTGCAGATGGAGGGGCTTAGTCCTAGTGTGGATAGTTTGTCCATCAGGGTTTGGGGGATCATGGTGTTGAAGGCGGATGTGAAGTCCACAAAGAGCATACGGACGTAAGAGTTTTTCTGCTCCAGGTGGTTGAGTGCAGTGTGGACCACAGAGGAGATTGCATCCTCTGTTGATCGGTTCTCACGGTATGCATACTGATGAGGGTCCTCGTTGATGTTGATGGTTGTTTTGATGCGAGGAAGGATGAAGGTTTTGATGAAGGACAACAGACTCAGGATCATAAATAAAAGGTGATTTATTTTACAGTGATAATAATAATAATAATAATAATGAACAGTCTTATATACACAGGAGCTGAAAATGGAAAACCCCTGGAAGGGAAAGGGGAGACGATTAGTGTCTTATTGGTTGGAGGATGGATGATATAATGGACGGAAAAAACAATATTCCTCTTACTGTGAATGACAGGTGGGGTGACACAGGGTGGAGATATAATGAATCCAAATTCCAGCAAGAGGTCGATGCACGGGTGGAGCGTGGAGGTCGAGGCTGGAGGGGTAGTAGTTTGGTTAGAGTCCACGAGGAGAAACTTGAGCTCAGGTAAGTACAGATCAATCCACAGGTAAACATGAAACGTCCAGGACTGGAGGCGCAGGGAAAACCAAGGTATGTCAGAAGCGAAGAAGACACACAGGTAAGTATTTCAAAAAATATATAAACACTGAAAGGCCAGGAGCACAAGTACCCTCAACAAGATATGCTCTGGCACTGGATGAAGCAAGTCTGCAGCCTCATATAGTCCTGGAGGCAATTAGGGAGATGGCCAGCAGCTGAGCGTGATTAACTGTGCAACAGGAGCTCAAGAGTCTGTGGAGAGAACACACTGAAAACCCCTACAAGGTCAAGGGGCCTCCCTCCCATTGTTCTTAAAGAGACATGCTGCTCGCTCCCTCACTATCCATCCTTCAGTTCAAACAGTCTTATACTGCCATCAGGTGGTCGAAAAAAGGTATTACACACAAAATTTAACCAACATTTCTTTTTAAATTTGACAATAATTACTAATTATTGTAAAAGTTCAAGCAATATTATCGTTTATCACAATAATTTCTGAGACAATTAATCGCCCAGCAAAATTTGTTATCATGACAGGCCTAGTTGTCACAATGTTAACTTTTGGCTTATTCACCAAATTCAGCTTCAGATTTAGGGTTTTATGTTGGAAATATGATGCTGATTTGATGGATATGGACAAAACTGCTAACCCCAATTTACTCCCTATAGTTGCATCTTTTACGGAATATGGCTAACGTTTGATGCTTATTAACATATCAATTAATAAATCCCTACCTCTGTATATATATTTACAGTAAATTTGCAGAGTTTGGTGACAAAAATGACTTAAAATACAACGGTTTGAAGAAAATTTGAGCCTGGAAAAGAATAGAATAGAACATAATAGAGTAGAATAGAAACAGTCTTTATTGTCCCACGGATGGGAAATTCAAGTGTAACAGCAGAAACAGATAAAAAGCTTCACACAAAAGTTCCTAAATGTAATAAATAAATAAATAAATAAGATAAACAATATCAATAATAATGTTCAATATGTATTGGAACATTGATAATGGCAGACTATTGACAGTACAGTATTATAGGCAGAGTGTGTGTTTCAGCAGAAGTCGGCATGTATTTAATAGGGGTGGTAGTAGGATTTCCATAATTTTGGGAAATTGGAAATCAGACGATACTTGCATGAGAAACTGATTTTACCGATTTTTTTAGTTTACTACCTCATGACCAGTTAAACAAGTTTGTATTGTTTTTAGGATAATGTTCAAGGGGATGTTTTTCAATAAAATAAGATGGAAAAGGTAAATGGACTGTACTTATACAGCTCCTTTCTATCTTATTTCAAGATACTCAAAGCACCTTCCAACAGTCTGTGCCTCATTTACCCATTCATACAGCACTCTACTGGATCTCTACAAAGATAATTGAACAAATCATTCTAATGAGACTAATCAGAGCTTTATCACATTCAGACACTGATGGGACACACATCAGAGACTGAGGGTTCAGTGTCTTGCCCAGGGACACTTCAGCATGTGACGGCAGGTGAATTCGAACCCCCAACTCTCGCATTGGAGGACGACTGCTTTAACCACTCAGCCACAGCCGCTGCATTGGGACCTTATAACACCTGACTGTGTCGCTTATAAAACTCAATCAGAATCGGCAGGTCAGACTTTTTAGAAATCGGTGATAGGCCAGAAAACTGTAATCAGTGCACCCCTAGTATTTAATCCTTATTGAGTTTGTTGGGAGCAGTGATGGTTGTAGAGTCTAACTGCTCCACTTTCTCCGGCCGGAGGAGGCGAGGACCCGACGTAAACAAACCGAAACCGCTGATCTGCGCCCCCCCCTCAACTTCTCCCTCAGCTGCTGACCCAACAAGGTTTGCTCTCCTCAATGTGAGGTCTTTAACAAACAAAACCTTCATCATGAACGACTTTTTCTGCACAAACAATCTGGATTTCATGTTTCTGACGGAGACTTGGCTTCCTCCTGGTGAGTCAAGTGTGTTTTCTGAACTGGTGCCTGCTGATTGTACGTTTCTTAATTGCCCGAGGTCATCTGGAAGAGGTGGAGGAGTGTTGGCTGTTTTTAAGAAAATCTGGAAATGCAGACTGTTACAGACACCATCTTTTCAGACCTTTGAACTGCTGCATTTTGAACTGGGCCGCTCCAACCCCATGTTGATTGCGGTGCTTTATCGACCGCCCAAATCCTCCACAGGCTTCATCAGTGAACTGTCTGTCTTTCTCACTGCAATACTGTTAAAATACGACCGTGTGCTGATTCTAGGGGACTTCAATGTGCACGTCTGTTGCCCTGAAAAGCCTTTGGTTCAGGACTTTTTAGATCTGATCCACTCTCTAAACCTGGTGCAAAATGTTGTCGGCCCCACACACCATCAGGGTCACACTCTTGATATTGTTCTGTCTTGTGGCGTCTCTGTGTTAAATCTGGAAATTGGGGATGCTGTCATGTCTGATCACAAACCAATCTCATTTGTAATACCTCTTGCTCGTGTCTCTAAATCTCCCGCTCCACCCAGGACCTGTCGTATATTTAACCCTTCAACTGCTGCTCGTTTTTCCTCTGCCTTTATTACCACTGCAGCTACAACACCTGAAACCTCTGCCTGTGTCGGTGCTCAGGAGCTGCTTAGTAACCACAATGTGACCTGCACTAAGATCTTGGATCTGGTGGCCCCACTAAAAGTCAGGAAACCAAGGAGAGCCCAGTACCCATGGATGAATGAGACCACCAGGGCAGCGAGACGCCTGTGCAGAAGAGCTGAGCGCAAGTGGAAAAAGGACCATCTCCAGGTTTCTTTCATTTTGCTCAAAACCTGTTTAAAAAATTACCAGAACACTGTCAAATCTGAAAAAAACAAATATTTCTCCCAACTCATCAACTCAAATAGACACAACCCCCGTGCCCTATTCACAACAGTAAATTCCATTCTAAATGTCCCTTCGTATTCATGTATGGAGGCCTCTGTTGACACCTGCAATGACTTCACTAAATTCTTTGTTGACAAAGTGGAGTTGATCAGGGCCTCCATCCCCCGCTCCTTAGTCGACCCATCAGCTTTTGTTTCGTGTTCTGCTACTTTCAGGCAATTCAAACCAATCACACTCCCATTGTTAAACAAAGTTGTTGGTCACATGAAGCCCTCAGGATCACCATCGGACCCCATCCCAGCAGCATTGTTCAAACAGGTTCTACCAGCGATTGGGCCTGCTGTTCTAACAATACTAAACAGTAGTATTGCTACAAGCGTGGTCCCAGAGGCGTTCAAACATGCAGTAGTCACACCGTTAATTAAGAAACCTGGTCTTGACCCTTCAGCCTGCTCAAATTACAGGCCAATCTCAAAACTCCCCTTTCTGTCCAAAATCCTGGAAAAAGTAGTTTTTACTCAGTTAAATCAGTTTTTAACTGAGAACAAAATCTTTGAGGTCTTTCAGTCTGGTTTCAAGCAGCTCCACAGCACCAAAACAGCTTTGGTTAGGGTTTGTAATGACATTTTAACAGCAAATGATTCTGGTCATTTTGTGGCTCTTGTACTCCTCGATCTTACTGCCGCTTTCGATACTGTTGACCACAGTATCCTCATCTCTCGGCTTGAACACTGGGTTGGGATTACACGTGCTGCATTAGACTGGTTCCGCTCATATCTCTCTGACAGGAGTTTTTGTGTGAAGGTGGGTAAAAATCTATTGACTTCAATGCCTCTTTCCTGCGGAGTCCCGCAGGGCTCGATTCTCGGACCCCTTCTATTTTCACTCTATCTGCTTCCGCTGGGGTCGATCCTAAGAAAACACGGTATTCCATTCCATTGCTACGCCGATGACTATCAGATCTACCTGCCACTGAAACCAGCCAGTGCTTGTTCCGTCCACCCTCTCCTCAAATGTCTGGACGATATTAAGACATGGATGGCTTCAAATTTTCTAAGTTTTAACGACCAGAAGACTGAAGTCATTGTCTTTAGCCCTAGCTCAGCTGCCGCCTCTTATCCTGTGAACCTGGACTCCCTTCAGCCTTATCTGAAGCACTCTGTTAAAAACCTCGGTGTGGTTTTTGACTCGGATTTTAAGTTCGACAAACAGATCAGTTCGGTTCTGCAGAGAAGCTTCTTCCAACTGCGGCAGGTAGCTAAGCTCAAGCCAGTGCTGTCTAGACCCGACCTTGAGACACTAGTCCATGCATTCATCACAACCCGCCTGGACTATTGTAATTCACTGTATGCTGGGGTCAGCCAGGCCTCTATCTCACGGCTACAGCTCGTCCAGAATGCTGCAGCTCGGCTCTTAACGGTACACCGAGGTATGAGCATATCACACCAGTTCTGTCCTCCCTACACTGGCTTCCTGTGAGAACTAGGATTGATTTCAAAATTCTCCTCCTGACCTATAAGTGCCTAAATGGCCTCGCACCCATCTACCTCTCTGAGCTACTGGAACCATATGTTCCCTCTCGGGCTCTGAGATCATCCGATCAGCTGCTTTTGGTTGTTCCAAAAACACGACTGAAGCTCCGAGGAGATCGGGCATTTTCAGTCATGGGTCCCAAACTGTGGAACAACCTACCCCCCAACATTAGGCACGCCACCTCCCTTCCTGTGTTCAAATCCCTGCTAAAAACATATCTGTTCTCTCTGGCGTTTCATACTGTGTGAGTTGATTTAGTATATCTTGTTCCA
The DNA here is from genome assembly GCF_014905685.2 of Nematolebias whitei. Classification (NCBI taxonomy): domain Eukaryota; kingdom Metazoa; phylum Chordata; class Actinopteri; order Cyprinodontiformes; family Rivulidae; genus Nematolebias; species Nematolebias whitei. The sequence goes on along the minus strand of NC_056512.1, from coordinate 46,747,614 downwards.
TGTCTTCATTTTAATGCTGTTGTTTTAATTTTTTAAGGTATATTCTTACTGCTTTTTATTTCTCAGTGTTACCCTTAGTGTTAAGCACTTTGATAACAGTCTATCTGTTTTAAATTGTGCTCTATAAATAAATATGACTTGACTTGACTTGACATATAATGGATGCAACGCCTATGAATACACCCACGTGTACCGTTACACCCATAGTAATTACAGTCCAAAAGGCGTCCAATAATTATTTTTAACATCATCTGATATTGCATAAGATTGCTCATAATGCTGTTTTTGATCCAACAATGGTCAATCAGGTCATCTGGACGGTTTCTTTTGTTTCTGAGACGTTTCATCCTTCATCCGTAGGACTTCTTCAGATTACATGAATGAGCATTGTTGGATTTATACCTGGATTAATGAGCATGCACTTTGGTGTTGTTATTGATGTTTGAGTGACAGTTTTGTTATTTCTAAACATAAGATGATCTTAGTCTACAACTGGTTTGAATTGTGGCGGGTGATATTGCATTCCTTCAAGGGATGGCAGGCTTTTAATTTAAAATCAGGTTTATGATCCCTTTGGAAGTTAAACAACTTTTAATATGTGACATTTATTTGCTTTTTATTATCTGACTGTATGATTGTTTTGCTATGTGTGCTGCACTTTGGTCCTGCGGGTGTTTCAAGTCTCTATAAATAAAGCTGGTATGGCATGGTATGGTTATTAAGTTCATTATTTCCTACTTTTTTCTTGAGTTCAGCCACAGGGGGTAACTGAAGGAGCCAAAGTGATCAAACTGTTTCTGACAGTAACGCTCACACTTTGACCTTTTCTTCCTCCAGCGCACAAACCGCGTTCCTAAGGATGTTCACGTGGAGCCGGAACGTTTCGCTGCACAGCTGATCGGGAGGCTGGAGGGCATCCTGAAGGAGAGGGAGGCACGAGAGAAACTGGAGGAGCGACTGAAGAGAGTCCGACTGGTATGAATAATAGTGTTTTACATGGTGTCTACAAGCTCAAGCTGAATCAGTGATGGTCGCAGCGTTTACACTGAAGTCTATTGTCTTGGTTCAATTATGGTGCAACAGGAGCAGCACACATACAGACCTGCTCACCCCATATTACTCTTTCCAGTCATGTGCCCTGGTAGGATGAATTTGCTCATTACTGCTAACATAAGCTAAAGAAAAATTAGGTCGAGGGTTAAAATATGTGTAATTTAAAAAGCAGCACTAAATCTATAAGATGTTCAGTTTTATTGAAAAGATTTTGTCCTAAATTTCCTGTAAGGAATGCAATTAATCACCTGCAGTCTTTCGAACTTTTAAACTCAACTCATCTTATGCTGAGAGTTATAATGCCAAGGTTTTAAGCAAAAGTATAATACAACGTCGGTATGTGTTGAGGATCATGCTCAGCCAGGTTTTAGCTCAGTATCTGGAACACCGGCTGCGTTACTGCCTGTTTGCTGTTTCCAGTGGTCAGGTGGTGGTGGCAGCCATCCTAACTGGGGTCGTCTCCAGAGGTTATTCGTCCATCTAGTGATTATTTTATGAGTTTTATTAAAATCATTAAAAACATTAGCTATTTGGTCATGCTACAGACAAACAAACTCACATGGGCATATGGACGGTTTCTTGTTGAGACGTTTCGTCCTCCATCTAAAGGACTTCATCAGTCTGAGGAGTCAAAACAAACTCAGTCCCACAAGCAGCTCACTCACATAGTGAACCAACCAGTTTGCTGGTGATAAGATGGTTTCTGGGGCCCACCCTCTCCCCCGTCAACTCCTCTGAGGCAGCCATAGCCAAAGTGGTTCAAAACAATAATCTCGGACTGATGAAGTCCATTGGATGAAGGATGAAACGTCTCAATAAAAAAAAGAAACCGTCCAGATTGAAGTTTGCTGGACTTTTTTACCTGGATTATTGAGCATGAACTTTGATCACATGGGTATAAACCTTAACGCCTTTTGCTTTCGGCAGCGGACAGTACTGACTGAGAATGTCAGATGTTTCAGACCAGAAAATGTTTTGAATTGAAGCTGTGAAGAAACTGTGTTGCTGAAGCAGCCGGAAAAGATGAAATGGTTCTAAAGAAAGTACAAATGTTGCTATCAAAGAGCATTTTATTATTTACTTGACAGAAATAAGAGAAAAAAATGAATAAGCTGATTGTAGAGGGTGTCTGAGAAAGCTGCTGGACGTGTGTGTGTGTGTGTGTGTGTGCGTGCGTGCGTGCGTGCGTGCGTGCGTGTGTGTGTGTGCGCGTGTGTCGACCATCAGGTAACTTTCAGAAACCAAACAGACCTAAACCCGTCTGTGCCAATGAAATAAACGAGGCCAGCCGTGAGCTGGATGAATCATTTGGACAATTCTGTCCTGGCCCGTCTGCAGTCTGGCTTTGTCAATGAATCAGATGGAGCACCTGGAAGAGGGAGATGCTTGTTTGATGCCACTTGAACGGTGATGAAAAGGTTGCTGCGAGCACAAATGAAACCTCCCTCAGTACTCGGTGCCAAGTATTGACTCTTGTGTGGCGGTGCCTGAAGGGGAAGAAGCTGAAGCTGCCATCACACACATTTAGCTTTTCTATAAAAACCTGCAGCTAAAGATGCAAGGATGTATTTCATTAGGAAGTACTCTAAGCTACCGGCAGGTGCAATGAAAGGCACTTATTGCAAATTATGAAATTAAATATATAAAAGTTAACCTGAGCTACATGAAGTGAAGTTTGAAAGAACAGTTGTTTTCCAGATATACTGAAATGCAATTCTGAAATACGGGTACTCACTCAGTGTCAACAAGGTACTTGGCTGAGTCCACCATAAACCAGGTGGAGTTTGTGTGTTTGTACGTTAACATCTATGTTGGAAAAGGACTGACACACAAATACACACATGCAAAAACATACACGTTGTCCACCTTTGCTTTTTGACAGGGCGTGATAAATAATACACTTATATAGTATGAGACCTTTTTTAATCTTTGTTTTATCAGGAAGAAATCCACTGAGATTATTAATCACTTACAAGGGTGTCCTGGGCAATATGCAAAGTGCAAACATTAAATGCAGTAACACAGTGTGAAGAACAGTTCGGCCTGTTGCGATCAACAATAAACCAATTAATGGCACCATAAATGAAAACAAGGTCGATCATTTTCATTTACTGGCTTTATCGTTTCTTTGTGTCTCTCTTTCTACTGAAGACACTGGATGATAAAAGGTTCAACTCCAGTTCTTCACTGACACCGCCCTTTCTCATTTCCTTAGTGTAAGGGGGGAGTGAATTGTCGCGTCAGGTAGCCAGCCGAGGTGCATCATCATGCACCTCTGCAGCATTAGAGCCCCGTTAGCAAACTACAGAAATGAATCGGAATCGGAATAAACTTTATTGGCATTGCACCGAGATACAACGAGAACATGCAGGTACAGTCGTCCGAGAGATGGGCGGAGGGCACGAAGCTGCGGCTATAAATAGCGCGTCCTCTTATTCTTATTCAGAATAATATTTTGCTTAGATGAGAAAAGGAAAGAAAACATGAGGAGAGACGGTATAAAAAAAGATCTCTCACTCCGTGTCCTAGACAGGGCACGATTTGAGGCATCAAAAAACCTCCCACAGCAAAGCAACATGAACAGACGTTATACATGAACATATAGGCTGGGAAGACATTGAATTTTAAGGGAAAGTCGTAGCATAGTCCAGAGCCCCCCCCCCCCCCCCCCAGCCATTGTCCAGATAAGAGGTGACGTTCATCTTCAGCTCAGTTGAGGTTCTGTTACATGTCCATGTCCTTGGGGGAGGGAGGGGTGAGGAAACAGTCAAAGCATCTTTGTTGTTTTCTGAACATTCCAGGAGGAGTTGAGATAAGTCCGGCATCAAGGCCACAGTTTGGGTCAGGCAGAACTCATGAATTGTTGTTTCTGCCTTTAAAGTCTCGCTGGTACATATTCTCTGATGGAAACTCCAAAACAGCAGAATTGATCCTTTACTCCAAAGTCGAGCTCACAGCTTCTCCAGATTATTCTACCATTCATGAGTGCTGCCAGGGAGATCACAGTCCTGATAACAGCTGCTCCAGCTCCCTGTCACAGCTCCACATTCAGTCCGAGCACTGTCAAGCTTCAACACCTCCACACGAATTTGTAGACAATCCACGATTTAACCAACCCAAACAGCAAAATAACCAGTTGTCATCATGAATCCAACTTGTTTCTGTCAAGGTCAGAGGGTCCTCCTTACCCTGACTCCTGTCGGGAGAAGTTGATCAATTTTGTTGAGAGACCAGCTGATCCTTCCAATTAAGAGGTATGCAGGAAAAAAAAAAAAAGAGGCTTTTTAAGGGTTCACAGCATAGGCGTCGCAACCATTATATGTGAAGGGGACAAGTCCCCCCCACATTAAAAAAACGTTCATTTGGACCCCCCCACTTTTACTATGAAACATTAGTTCAGGCGGCACAGTTTCTCTTTCTTCGTGAACAAATCCATTGCACTTGATTAATAGGAGAATACTCAATCTAATAAAACTCCACTCCAGGTTTTCCTGGTTACCTCCAGGTTACCTCCACCTCTACACACGGAGCAGAAACTGTGCAGCTGCTGAGTCTCCTGCTTCGGTAGAAAACGCGCACAGGTGCAGGAGATGGAGACACCTCTGTGTTACTCACTCGCCAGATTATCAAACTTTAGTGTGGGCAGTGGTTGACCAGGGGGTTGATCATCAACATATACTCATGTTAGAGGAGAGAAGTGGAGTAGCATGTTATTTCAGCAGTAACTGTGACGCTGTGAGACGCTGCAGGTGTAAGAGACTCTGTGTGTTCAGGTGCATTAAAGTTGAAATGTGTTTAAACCCCACACCTTATTGTTCTCAAGCTTCACGAGAAACATCATTTAGATGAGTCGTGTCGAACACAAGTAAAAAAAGCAGTCCAGTGGTGATGATTTTTATTTCTCTATAAACACAAATAGTGTCGACCTGACGCTCTGTGTTAAAGTGTATTAAAGTTAAAATGTCTCTAAAACCCGCAGCTGAATTTACACAAACTTGGTGAGAAATATGATTTAAATGTGTGGAATTAAAGCAAATCTAGGTGAAATGCTGCTTTTTTTGTACATTAGTGTACATTTCTTTTGCGCACGCGCACACACCTACACACATCGTTGTGTCCCCCCCACATTATGGATGCTTCTGACGCCCTTGGTTCACTGGACAAAAGAGTGCAGCACGGAAGCGGGTGGGGGAGGGGGTTGGGGGGAGAGACTGGAAACACGTCTGGTTTCACCGGAGGATAGAGGGAAAAAACAAATGTTATTTAAAACTGGCTGTCGGGTTTTTTCGTGGCAGATCAGGACAGAAGAACCCAGTTGCGCAGGCAGGACTCAGATGAATAAAATAAAATACTTTAATAATAATAATAATAAATCAAAAAGGCTGACATGGCAGCAAAACTTACATGGGCTCAGGAAACACGATCACTCAGGCAGGACAAGACAGGCATTACCCAACGACGAACCGACCATGACAGAACTGACAGACAGACTTTATATACACACAACCAGGACATGACACAGGTGACGATAATCAGAACAATCAATTCAGACACAAGGGAGAACAGACAGGGGGAAGGCCCACTAGATGGTGCCATCCTTACACTGGCAGTTTTTCCATCTTCTCTATATAAAACTATCCATCCGTCCGTCCGTCCGTCCGTCCGTCCGTCCGTCCGTCCGTCCGTCCGTCCATCCGTCCATCCATCCATCCATCCATCCATCCATCCATTATCTTTACCCGCTTATTCCATTTTGGGTCACGGGGGTCGCTGGTGCCCATGTCCAGCAATCACTGTGCGAGGGGCGGGGGACACCCTGGACGGGTCTCCAGTCCATCACAGGGCCTATATAAAACTAATGATTGTTATTTTTTGAAGGGCAGTTTAGTTTACAGACTTCATAATCTTTACTGTTTTGGTTGAATGTAGTTTTTATTGACATTTTTTTTGTGTATTTAGTTCAAGTACATTTTTTGTTAACGGAGACTGAGAATCAGTTTTATTTTAGTTTTTGCTTGTTTGGTTTATTTTGTGTTCCAGTTTTAAGTGTTTACTGATGTTTGAGAGGATGCACTTGCATTGTTATGTCATTATCATCACATGGACTTCAAACGGTCTCCAAACAATATTATCGTTTATCACAATCATTTCGGAGACAATTCATCACCCAGCAAAATTTGTTATCGTGACAATTCCTAAGAACAGTAACGGTAATATTAAAATATTAACAACAAACATCCGTTAATAAGACATAAAATACAATGCAAGTTAAAAAATAAATCACAATTTAAGACACTTAAACATTACAGGTACAAGATGTGACTAAAACCTCAGACAGTTTTTGTTTAAAACTAGATAAAGGAATAAAAGACTTCAACTTAAGCTGCAGATCATTCCAAGACCACGGGCCGAAACAGGACAAACTCATCTCTCCTGACTCTGTGGCACAAAGGGTACGTTAAACCGCAGCCCGGCTCTGAGACTGAGTGCTCTGGAGTGAAATGAACTGGAGAATATCTTTGATGGTCATTGTCCTAAAACGGCTTGTATGTGAAAATATACAACACTTCATCCTTCAAATATTGAGTGAGGGAAGTCCAGCCAGGGGATATGAAGAACAGGTGAGTCCTAAAGGATGAACCTGTTCTGTACCTCACAGCAGCATGCTTAATTATAGTAGTAACTTCCTGTTTATTTCATTTCAAATGCCGCTGTTATGAAAACGACTTCAACATTACCAGGTAAGAACTAAATCCCCCCACAGCAGATTCTGTCCCAGTCAGAGCTGAACCTGGATCAGTCATGACAGATGTGAATATTTTTGGATTCTGCTGCACAGATTTCTGCAGTCTTAAAAAGTCAAACACCAAATGTGCCATTTATAACTTGAAATAGGTGTCGATTTCTTTATGTACCATTATGGAATAACCTTCATGTTAAACTGCCATTTTTAAATCAGCTTGTCCAATGGTCATGTTTGTTTGCATAGTTTTATGTAGCATTGATTTAAATACGTTATAAATTTGATCTTTTTTGGTTTTAATTGAAGGAGGAGGAAGGCGATGAAGTCATCACGTCCTCAGCCTCATTAGTTTCCAGTCACCGGCTGCCTCCTACTGCGTATTCTCTGAATTACAGCCCACGGTACGCTGACACCACCTACAACGGTCCTTTTATCAGAGACGCTCATGAGGAAAACCCTGAGAGCATTTTGGACGACCACGTCCAACGGGTCATGAAGACGCCCGGCTGCGAGTCTCCAGGGACTGACCGCCACTCTCCCAAGTTGCGCTCCCCAGACGGTTTCCCAAGATTCAAAGGGGTCGGACAGTCAGGCCCGGGTAAACATCCAACCAGGCATGGTTTTAAAGGAGAGTCGGGCCACGTGTACCATCACAGGCACGTGCATCACAATCACCAGACAGGTGTGGGAAAGCCCAAAGTTCAGGTGGAGGCAGAGACGGCCACACGTGCGCTCAGTGGTTCTCCGTTGAGCTCAGAGACGAGTTGTTATGGTTCAAAGTCTCGCAGCTTTGCAGATGGTGGCGTCGGACCCAGCCCTGTGGAGCATACAGGATACAGGTGTGCAACAGACTCTCTTATATGTTCATATGCACACATCCAAACGCTGTGCTGGCTGTCTTCTTACCTTCTTATTGGTTGTGAAAAAGCAGAAGTGGCACACAGTGCAAGAGAGCGTTAAAGAGAGCTGAAGAAGTGCGGCCCTGCGACGTGTCTGGACATGCAGAGGAGATGGAGAAAAACCAGAAGATCCTCTTGTGGCTGATGGAAGGTCAGAAAGAAATGGTTCAGCACAAGAGGAGCCCGTACGGGTCAGTAATCAATTACTTCAGTCATCTTTTAGATAAAGGCACAGCATTCCTAGAAGACATGCACGTCACTGGCCAGAGATCATATTCTGTTGAGAAATGGCAGAGCTGTGGCTCTTTTTGCCCAAACTTTAAAATAACGTTACACTTGATCTCTTGCTCAGAGTGTACATACTGTATGTGTTGTGATGCTAGCTCAGAGTCATTAACATCGAATTTTAACTCAGTATGTTTAAAACTGATTAGAGTTTCTGGTTGCCATCCTTATTTGGGTTGATTGTAGATGTACATCCACTGATTATTTCCTGAAAGATAATTAAAGTGGTAATGAACCGATGAATGAACCACTCTGAATCGGTTTGTTTGTGGCTTCTCGGACTGAAGAAGAAGGACGAAATGTCTCAGCAGTAAAAGAACTCGTGCAGATGATGTGACTGAACATTGTTGGATTTCTACCTGGATTAATGAGCATGAGCTTTGACATTAAAGTGGTTCATTACATATTTTGCTTAAAAATAAACATACTTAAGTCCAAATCGTAAAATAAGAAATTTAAACAAAGGTTTTGTGTAACCTGTTAGAACTCAGAATGTTTGTAGTGGATCAGTCACAAGAAGTGTAACAGCTGATGAACTTTATCTTCAGGAGCATCAGCAGCTCCAAGCGGGCGCCACACCTCAGCTCTGCAGACCGATCCGGACTCACGCATCCAGGATTCAGCAGTCAGATACGCAACAAAGTGCAGCCTTTTCACCCTTTTATCCAGGACCCCACCATGCCCCCAAACCCAGCACCCAGCCCCCTAATCCAGCTGGAAGAGGTTTGTCGGCGACTTGAGGAGGAAAAGATAAAGTGTTCACCTCTACAGCCCAAGCAGAGGTAACAAACAAAATCTGTTCTCTCATCAGTGCGATCCTTCATTAGACTGGGGGTTCTGGACAGATTCCATTTGGTTCTGTAGCCTGTGGGTTTCTTTTTGTTCATTTTGTCTGAATTGTGTTTTTCTCTCCCTCAGGTATGTGATGGAGGTGATTCAGAGGGGTCGCACTGCAGTGAGGCCTGCGCCGATCCCTCCGCTCAATGTGGTGCCTGCTGTTTCAGACACTGAGCTCTCTGAAGCTGAGTATGTTCCCTGCTTTCATCAGTTCCCTGCTTTCATCAGTTCCCTGCTTTCATCAGTTCCCTGCTTTCATCAGTTCCTCAGTTTCATCAGTAATGCGTTCAGACATTATTCTCACATAATGCCTCAAAATTTATCACCCTGATGGTTTTTATTTACTGTCTCTTTTGTCCTATTCTAATCCAATTTAAATCTTCCATCCATCCATTCATTATCTTTTACCTGCTTCTTCCATTTTGGGTCACGGGGGTCGCTGGTGCCCATGTCCAGCAATCACTGTGCGAGGGGCGGGGGACACCCTGGACAGGTGTCCAGTCCATCACAGGGACACATAGAGACAAACGAGACAAACAAACATTCACTCTCTCACTCACACCTAGGGACAATTTAGAGTTACCAATCAGCCTAACATGCATGTTTTTGGTCTGTGGGAGGAAACTGGAGCACCTGGAGAAAACCCACGCATGCACGGAGAGAACATGCAAACTCCACCCAGAAAGGCCCCCGGACCGGGATTGAAACCGGCAATCTTCTTGCTGACAGGCAGCAGCTCTACCAGTTGCACCACTGTGCTGCCCATGTTTAAACCAGATTAAATTATTTGATCATATTGATTTTGAGCAGTGATTAAGTTTTAGCCATTTTAACAAATGATTCTACACCTGGTCATAAACTCCTTATCAGATTTTAAGGCTGATCTCACGAGACCGGAAAGCAAAAGATTACAAATAATTAAGGAAGTGTGTGGTGTCTGTGTTCTATTAGAGATTTAAAGACCAAGTCCGGTTTGATATTTGTGTGTTACATGTGTCTGTTTGATGTTGGACTTTCTTCTCAGAGATGGAGGAGAGCAGGAGACCATACCATACCACACCACTTTATTTATAGAGCACTTAAAACAGCTACAAGGCCAACCAAAGTGCTGTACAGACAGAACAACAGGTAACACACAAAACAAAATACAAAATGAAGTAAATCAGAATACAGACATTAAAACGATGCAGATAATGACGACAAACCAGTGTGGAGCATAAAGGATCAAAACACAGATCATCTGGTGTTGAAAGCTACTGAATAGTAGTGAGTTTTTAAACGGGACTTGAAAACAGAGAGGGAGGGGCCTGTCTGACAAGCAGAGGTAACTCGTTCTCGTAACCTCGAGAGACGAACCGGGAACCAGATCTGCAGCAGGTGCTGGAGTCAGGACTGCAGCAGGAGAGTCGGGTACCAGGACTACAGCTGGAGAACCAGGAATGGGAACCAGAGATGGGACTGCAGCTGGAGAACCAGGAACGGGGACCAGAGATGAGGTTGCAGCTGGAGAACCAGGAACAGAGACCAGAGACGGGGCTGCAGGTGATGGAGCCAGGGCTGCAGCAGGAGAGCCAGGGACCAGGGACGGAGCTGCAGCAGCAGGTGATGGATCCGGAGCTGCAGCTGGAGAACTAGGGACCAGAGACGGGGCTGCAGCAGCAGGTGATGGATCCAGAGCTGCAGAACCAGGGACCAGGGACCAGAGACGGAGCTGCAGCAGCAGGTGATGGATCCGGAGCTGCAGCTGGAGAACCAGGGACCAGAGATGGGGCTGCAGCAGCAGGTGATGGATCCAGAGCTGCAGAACCAGGGACCAGAGACGGAGCTGCAGCAGCAGGTGATGGATCCGGAGCTGCAGCTGGAGAACCAGGGACCAGAGACGGGGCTGCAGCAGCAGGTGATGGATCCAGAGCTGCAGAACCAGGGACCAGGGACCAGAGACGGAGCTGCAGCAGCAGGTGATGGATTCAGAGCTGCTGCTAGGGAGTCAGGAACAGGAACCAGAGTTGCAGCAGCAGGTGAACCAGAAACCAGAGCTGCAGCAGGTGGTGGAGGAGTCTGGTCTGCAGCAGGTGGTGGAGGAGCCATAAACCCTCAGGAGGACTGGAAGGAGGAGCATCCACCTGGGTCTCCTCGCAGTGGGGCAGAAGCGGAGCCAGATACGTTGCAACTATGGAAACCTGCCACCGTTCTAGTTCCTCCAGCGAGGGAGGGCTGTACTGCTCCTCTGAGTCAGAGTCAGAGATTCTTTATTGTCATTCGCACCTCATGTGGTACATGTGGTGGAGCGAAATTATGTACACAGGGTCCCAGTTACATCCAACAATAAAATGTCTAAGAAAAACAGTAATAACATCTAAGATATGAACTAAGAAAAACATCAACTAAATATACACTAAGCACTCATAACATAAAACATTGAACATCAGCACAAACATGAACATGAGTCTGTGAGCAGATGTGCACGCATGAACACATCAGCATGAAACAGATCAGCAGCAACATGAAACAGATCAGCAGCAACATGATGTGGTTTTTCACAGTGATTATTAGAGATTCATGAGTAACAGCCTCAGGGTAGAAGCTGTTCCTCAGTCTAGTGGTTCTACACTTAATGCTCCTCAACCTCCTTCCTGAGGGGAGTGGGGCAAAAAGTGTGTGTGCTGGGTGAGTGTGGTCCTTCATGATGCAGGTGGCCCTCTTCCTCCATCTGGAGGTGTAGATGTCTGTGATGGTGGGGAGACTGACTCCAACATCTTCTGTGCAGCCTTCACCACTCTCTGCAAAGCTTTTCTTTCTGCAGCTGTGCAGCCTCCATGCCACACGTTGATGCTGGAGCACAGGATGCTCTCCACTGCACACCTGTAGAAGGAGGTGAGGACTGAGCTTCCAGACCAGCTCGCCTCAGCCGTCTGAGGAAGTAGAGTCTCTGATGAGCTTTCTTCATCAGGCTGGTGGTGTTGTTGCTCCAGCTGAGGTTGT
>NC_056512.1:46710152-46720815 GCF_014905685.2 Nematolebias whitei | reverse complement strand
ATATACATACATACATACATACATATATACATACATACATACATATATACATACATACATACATACATACATACATACATACATACATACATACATACATACATACATACATACATATATATATATATATATATATACACACACACACACACATACATACATATACATACATACATACATATTTATATATACATACATACATATTTATATATACATACATACATATATACATACATATATACATATTTATATATACATATATACATACATACATAGATAGATACATATACTAAAACAACATACTACTTACTACTTGTACTACTCTTCCTACTTTGTGGTTTTTCTCTTATTGCGGAGCTTCAGGGTAAGGATCCCTCACGATAAACGAGGGACTACTGTAATTTATTTTTTTTTAAATTTCATGCTGGTCATGTGGCTCATCCATCAATCAGCCAATTGTGTCTTATGTCAATCTTATTTTGAAAAACTGCGATAGAGCGAGTCTGCGTAAAACAAACGGCGAAGTACCAAGGAACTACTGTATAAGATAATTAAAATGCACAATGCAAACACTGACAGTTTGGCCAAGTTTTCTTTGTTACAATTAGAGACATTTGCTTTTAGTTAATTAAAAGTAAAGCTTAATAGACTATTATTGTTGGATTTTGGTGGGTTTCATCCCAATTAAATGTTTGGATTCTTCAAAGAGAATATGAAGAGAGACAATAAAACTGAAATAAGGAAATAGGAAAACAACTGGTGTCCATAAGTCGTAACAGTAAACCCATAAAATTCAGAATGAACCTACGGAACGATTCAGAACAACCAACCGTAGAGCAAATGAGTACAGGACTGCAGAATAAAGAAAGGTGTGCTCTGAACTGGGCAAGAACCAGTGTCGGAAAGACAAAAAACAACTTATTAAAATAGTGGTTTGATGTGAATGCAGTCATGAAATCCAGATCATGGACATTTTTCAACTTCCTGCACCTGCAGACATCTGTCAGGTCAGGCAGAGCAAAGATTTGTCTTTCTGCTGTGACACAATATGAACAAATGAATAAGTTCTTTTAATTTGAGTTACAGTCTGTATTTTATCCATTTATTCACAGAGGAGTGTTTCAGTGAAGATGCTGTTTTTCAAAACAATCTGCATTTGAATAATAGATGATAAAACCATCTGAAGGTTAATGTATGCAAAGTGTTGCCATGATATTACAATCTGCATTGGGCATATTTGTATTAACAGGAAGCCTGTCAAAATATCAGAGGTTTTACTTTGTTATTCATTTTTTTATTGTAGGGAAAAAAGTTACCAGGTTTTAAGTTGCAAAATTATCTTACAAATAAATTGCTGTTTAATTTGTCTGTGATTAAAACGGAAACAAAACAGACTTATTTCTAATCTGACGTCTTCTTAATTTGACAACTTGTGCCTGGAAGTAGATTAGGATCTATGGGTGATAGATCGCCAAAGAGAAATGATAAAATGTTGTGAAAAGACACATTTTATATAAAAAAGGTAATTTTTGGTAGAGCAAAGCTACAACTGTATGACTGAATGTTTCTGATAAATAAATATGAGCAGCATTTTGAAGAACCACTCAACTAAACAGAACATCTCTTCTTTATCTTCCGACTGCAGTCTGAAAGTATCTTTAAATGTAAATGACATTTTTGCACTGAAACTGAACAGAACGGCACAAAATCCACTTGGTCTGCAAGAAGACATGGAGATTCAAGGCCACCGTGCGTCTGTGTGTTCTCTTCTTCTTTGTTTTTGATCCGTTACTGAGTCAGTGCACGAGAACCATCTGTGAGTGGCGGAGCAGAGCTCCACAGAACCTTGAACCCAAAGTGCTGAACTGGAACGTGTCGCTGCTCAGAACCGCAGCATCAGGAACTGTTCCGTCGATCGTTCTCGTTGATCTCCGGTGGTTATTTGGTTGTTAAATTACAGTTTTATGTGAAAGAATGTGTTTTTTTAGAAACGTACAGAATCAGCTCTTCAGATTCTGACTGAAAACTCCTGAAAGGAACTTCTCCTGTTTCAAATCAATGGAATGTGAACACGAACAGCAGAGTGCCTTTATTACTGCGCTAACGATGTCTACGGTGCAACTTTCACATGAACAAGGGGATTAAAAACCAGGGATTACATTGATTGCTACTGTTTTCTACGTTGTTCCTGCTTTTGTTTAATGTTCTGTGTAAATCTGTAAAGTTGAAATAGTCGGGAATGAGCGGCTCACTGGACCTGTTTCTGCTCACTAAATTAGCATGGTGACTATTTGAAGGCACCTGAACAATAAAAAATACAACAAATCAGCATTTGAATATGTGTGAAGTCAGTTTTTATTTCTTTTTATCTCTGACTCACTAAATGATGCAACACATGGAGATGTTTGTCATTCACAGGTTTCCACACAGACTGAGTTTTTCCAGGTTTGGATAAACATGGAAAAGTAAAAAATAAATGTAGAAAAATATATTTTTATAGACGGTTTCCACCAAAAATTAAAAAATCTGAATATCTAGAAATAGGTTAATGTCATTTGAAAATAATTTGCACAACCAGTAACTGTTTTTCCCCCTAATATTAGTCAGCCTGGTGTAAATTTTTATTTTTTTGTTATTTATTATTAAATCTATTCTTTGTTTTAATTTTATTTTTTGCACACACAAACTTACAAAATACATACACATAAAAAAAATACAGGCCACTGTATAAATATCTGCCATGAATTAATGAAAGATGTTTTTAAAAGTTAAAAATTAACAAAAAAAAAATACTAGTTATGAAATTTGAGTCAGAAAACAAATGGCTTTTAAAGTTAAAGCTAACAATATATATATATATATATATATATATATATATATATTCATTCAATTCAAAAATACTTTATTAATCCCAGAGGGAAATTAAGTGTTGTCATAGCTCATCATCCTGGTTTCATTCAAGTGTTGTTAGAGGCTGATTGCTGTGGGCAGGAAGGATCCCCTGCAGCGAATCCGAAGAATCTGGCCACAGATCCGTCCACCCAGATCCAGCTTGCTGTCAGATCTGGCGGGCCTCTCGGTCCTCCTGGGCAGCACGACGGCCCGAATGCCGGGCAGAATTCGTCCCTGAGCGATGGTCACTCCTCCCAGCAGCCTGCCGAGCTCCTCGTCACCACGGACAGACAGCTGAAGGTGCTGGGGGACGATCCCAGTCCTCCTGTTGTCACAAGCCAAGTTTCCCACCAGCTCCAGGAGCTCGGTGGTCAGGTACTTGAGCACCGCTGTCAGGTTGACGGGAATTCGTCCATGGCGCCTCCTTTCCAACTCATTTGGGATTGGGGCTGTAGTTGAGGTATTTGAGCTTTTGAGATGTTAATCAGCTGCTCGTGGTTGTTAAAAACACCTTGTTGCCATGGTTACACATCATAACAAATGCTCAAAGGTAAAAAGATTTCTGTAAAAGTCCATCCATCTGCTCAGCATCTGATACCAGAGTAAATAATCATCTGAAAAAAGCAATTTACATCCAGAAAAAGAGGAATTAAAGTCTTCATAAGCAACAACTCATAATGAATGTAACAGAGTTACTCCAACATGCAGCCACCCTGAGCGGCGAAATTCTAGAACATATATGTATATATACATACATATTCTTACATTATTATATGTATAAATATAGGTTCTTACATACAGTAAGGAAAGTAAGTATTTGAACACTCGGCAACTTTGCAAGTTCTCCCACTTAGAAATCATGGAGGGGTCTGAAATTTTCATCTTAGGTGCATGTCCACTGTGAGAGACATAATCTAAAAACAAAATCAGAAATCACAATGTATGATTTTTAAAATAATTTATTTGTGTGTTACTGCTGTAAATAAGTATTTGAACACCTGCCAATCAGCAACAGTTCTGGCCCTCAAACACCTGTTAGTCCCCCTCTAAAAAGTCCACCTCCACTCCACTTATGATTCTAAATTAGAAGCACCTGTTTGAGGTCGGTAGCTGCATAAAGACACCTGTCCACCCCACACAATCAGTAAGACTCCAACTACTAACATGGCTAAGACCAAAGAACTGTCCAAAGACACCAGAGACAAAATTGTAGACCTCCACAAGGCTGGAAAGGGCTACGGGGCAATTGGCAAGCAGCTTGTTGAAAAAAGATCAATGTTGGAGCAACGATGGAAGAAGCTAAACATGACTGTCAATCTCTTAATCTCATTGTACTTTCGTATAATGACAATAAAGGCATTATGATTCTGATATATATATATATATATATATATATATATATATATATATATATATAAATAAATATATATATATATATATATATATAATTATTTTTTTTTATTTTTTTTCAGGCCTAATTAGTGTTCTTATGGACGTTTTGCTTAAAAACTATTAGAAAAAGTCACTCGAATGATTTGTCAGAACTCTAACAAAAGTCTTAAAACTCTTATTAGCTTCTAGCTTTTATTTGTATTTATCACAGGTAAATCTTAAATAAAAAAAAAACTTAGAAATCGGATTCTTTTTTTTTCACCAAGAAGTAGTAAATTAAAGTTATTAGCATTTTTAATACGTAGTTTAACATATTTAGAAAAATGCAGGTCAGTAATTAAATATTTTACCTTCATGCATACTAAATTTCTGATATTTCAAAGAACAGATTAATTTAGCCAAATTTAAGGACCGTTCACTGTGAATGTTCACTAACGAATAACAAAATTCAGCTCAGGAATTATCATAAAACCTGAAAACACATGTAACAGTTTAAAATCGAGTTTTATGGCCATAAGGAGTCAAACTTGTATTTTATTGTCAAACTGATCAAAAATAAAAAAGTTACAGAAGTTTCTGAATTTGGGAATTTTATCCCTTAAGGACTTCATCACATTGTGAGTTCTTCTTGGTAGTTCAGTTTCAAGAGCGTCTTCAAATCAAAGGGTCGGTAGTTTGATCCCAGTCCCCTGCAGCAAGCCAGAGTGTCCTTCAGGAAGACGCTGAATCCCCCATTTCTCCAGATGATTGAAATCTAGAATACTTTGTATATACTGTGTGAAACAGCAGAAAACACTGTGCGAGAGTAAATGGGTGAAAGATATAGATATATTTTTGTCATTATGCAGGTCTAACATGAACTGAATCAAAAATTCTGTTCAATTCAAGCAAATTCTGAAATTAACCATCTCAAAATAAAAATAAAACCACTCAAGGAACAAACTCAGAAGCCATGAAACCTGATCTTTAGGGTTGCATTCTATACACAAGGTTAATAACATCAAATAAACAAGATTGCAGCAGGCAAAATAACCATCTGTAAGGGAATATCAGAACCATGTCAGAGCATGGAGCTGTTTGCTGTAACCGACTGTAGATGGCGTCCTCTCTGTTCCTGGGATGGAAGAGTAGAGTTTTTGAAATAGCTGAGCAGAAACACGTCTCATCTCATGTAGAAAATGTGTAATGTGTTCATTTTACATCAAAGTCCTGATACTGACCTGTTTTTGAATTTTACAAGTCTTAAAAAAAGACTCCTGTTGAGAAATCTTGTGCACACACACAAACAGGTTCTTTTATTTACTCAGTTTCACATATTCCTCTGTAAATTCATTTATTGTTGTTGTAACTTGTTATCCTCGTTTCATTGAGAGATGTTATAGATACTGATGGTTGTAGGCAGGAAGGAGCTCTTGTAAAGTTCCGTCCCACAGTGGATCCTAAGAATCTGGCCGCAGATGCCGCCCGATCCGTTCACCCAGACTCGGTTGGCCTCTTGGTTCCCCCAGGCTGTAGGACCCCCCCCCCCCCCCCCGAATGCCGAGGTGAACTCCTTCCAGAGTGATGGCCACTCCTCCCAGCAGCCTGCCGAGCTCCTCGTCGCTGCAGACAGCCGGCTGCAGGTGTCAGGGGACGATCCTGTCCTTCTGCTGTCACAAGCCGCGTTTCCTGCTAGTTCCAGGATCTCAGTGGTCAGGCACTCGAGCACAGTTGACAAGGAAACAGAAATGCTTCTACGGCACCTCCTTTTCAACTCATTTGAGATTTGGGGCTGTAACTGAAATATTATTATTTGAGGTTTTTAAAAATTAATAATAAATAAATAATGAATAACATGGTTGGCTTTGCCCATCCATCTATACATCCATGTCTTTATCCCCTAACTTGCGACCTGTCCAGGGTGTACCCCACAAGAATAATTACCATAAAACTTTGTGCATGCGAGACTTTTTAATAAATGCAGAGTTTAAGGGCAGACGATGCTGTGTTCTCCTGTTGCCATGTGGTGTCAGAGCTGCATCCCCAGGAAGTGAGTGGTTTGCATTTTCCCTCCGCAGACTCAACCTGGACAAAATCCATAACCACATCCGAGAATCAAAGCAGCCTGTTTGGGTGTTGATACTAAAAAGGCTGAAATTTAAATTTAAAAAAATGAAAGTACTAAATCTGTCCTGTTGAATAACTCCCATAGTAAATAAATGGACACACCATCATTCTACACTGTACAGAGAATTTACAGTCGAACGCAGCACTGCATGTGTTCTTTAAGCCACTGAAACATGCCAAACTGCATTTAGACAATTCATCTCACTCATCTTCCTCTGAATTATAGTGGGATTGGTTTTAATCTCAGTCTCTGCATCTGAAGAATGGAAATAAATCAAACGCCTCATATTTGATATGAAATACTCAGCTTTAAAGAATGCAAAACACTTAAAAATAAGGTCAACATGATAGTAAAACACAAAGTTGCTTAAATCGTTTTTAATTGTAAGTAATGGCTGCCTTACTGTGGACCCACCACCTGCAGGAAGAGCCATAAAAGTCAGGTGCATGATGCTATGAGCAGTGGCCGAAGGCGGGGACCTTGGCGCTCTCACACTGGCTTACCAAAGCTGCTCTTGAGACATGGAATGCAACCTCTCTGGCAGGGAAGGAGCCTGAGCTTGTGCGTGAGGTTGAGAGGTACCGACTAGATATAGTTGGGCTCACCTCGACGCACAGCATGGGCTTTGGAACCGATCTCCTTGAGAGGGGCTGAACCTTATTCCACTCTGGAGTTGCCCATGGTGAGAGGCGTCGAGCTGGTGTGGGTCTACTTGTAGCACCCCGACTTGGTGCCTGTGTGTTGGAGTTTTCCCCAGTAGATGAGAGGGTGGCTTCCCTTCACCTTTGGGTGGGGGGACGGGCTCGGACTATTGTTTGTGCCTATGCGCCGAACTGCAGTTCAGAGTATCCGACCTTCTTGGAGTCCTTGGCAGGGGTTCTGGAAGTTGCGCCAGCTGGGGACTCCTTTATTCTACTGGGGACTTCAATACCAACGTGGGTAATGACAGCGTGACCTGGAGGGGTGTGATTGGGAGGAACGGCCTCCCTGATCTGAACCTGAGTGGCGTTCTGTTGTTGGATTTCTGTGCTCATCATGGATTGTCCATAACGAACACCATGTTCAAGCATAAGGGTGTCCATATGTGCTCTTGGCACCAGGACACCCTAGGCTGCAGTTTGATGATCGACTTTGTTGTCGTCTCATCTGAACTGTGGCCGCATGTTTTGGACACTCAGTTGAAGAGAGGGGCGGAACTGTTCACTGATCACCACCTGGTAGTGAGTCGGCTCCGATGGTGGGGGAAGATGCCGGTCAGACCTGGCAGACCCAAACGTATTGTGAGGATCTGCTGGGAACGTCTGGCAGAGTCTCCCGTGAGACGGAGCTTTAACTCCCACCTCTGGGAGAACTTCGAACATGTTCTGGGGGAAGCAGGGGACATTGAGTCCGAGTGGGCCATGTTCCACGCTTCTATTGTCGAGGTGGCTTATCGGAGCTATGGCTGCAAGGTTGTCTGTGCCTGTCGTGGCGGTAGCCCTCGAACCCGGTGGTGGACACCGATGGTGAGGGATGCTGTCAGGCTGAAGAAGAAGTACTATTAGGCCTTTTTGGCCTGTGGGACCCTAGAAACAGATGATGGGTACTGGCAGTCCAAGCGGCATGCGGCTCAGGTGGTCGCTGAGGCAAAAACCTGGGCGTGGGAGGAGTTTGGAGAGGCCATGGAGAATGACTTCTGTACGGCTTTGAGGCGATTCTGGTCCACCATCCAACGTCTCATGGGGGTAAAGCGGTATGCCACCAACACTATTTATAGTGGAGGTGGTGTGCTGCTGACCTCAACTCAGGATGTTTTGGGTCGGTGGGCAGAATACTTCGAAGACCTCCTCAATCCCACAGGCACGTCTTCCACTGAGGAAGCGGAACCTGGGGACTTTGGGTTGGGCTCTCGAATCTCTGGTGCTGAGGTCACGACAGTGGTTAAAAAGCTCCACAGTGGCAGGGCCCCAGGGGTGGATGAGATTAACCCGGAATTCCTTAAGGCTCTGGATGTTGTGGGATTGTGTTGGCTTACACGACTCTGCAATATTGTATGGACATTGGGGACAGTTCCCCTGGATTGGCAGACTGGGATGGTGGTCCCCCATTCAAAAAAGGGGACTGTAGAATGTGTTCCAACTACAGGGGGATCACATGCTTAAGCCTCCCTGGTAAGGTCTATTCAGGGGTTCTGGAGTGGAGGGTCCATCGGATAGTCAAACCTTGGATTCAGGAGGAGCAGTTCGGTTTTTTGTCCTGGTCGTGGAACACTAGACCAGCTCTACACCCTCAGCAGGGTCCTGGAGGGTACGTGGGAGGTTGCCCAACCAGTCTACATGTACTTTGTGGACTTGGAGAAGGCATTCGACTGCATCCCTCAGGAAGCCCTGTGAGGAGCCCTTTGAGGGGGGTACTCTGGGAGTATGGGGTACCAGGCCCTTTGCTATGGGCTGTTACGTTCCTGTACGACCGGTGTCAAAGCTTGGTCCACATTGCCGGCAGTAAGTCGGGCTTGTTTCCAGTGAGAGTTGGACTCTGCCAAGGGTGTCATTTGTAACCAGTTCTGTTCATGACTTATGGACAAAATTTGTAGGCGCAGCCAATGTGTTGAGGGGATCTGTTTTGGTGGCCTTAGGATCGCTTCTCTGTTTTTTGCAGATGATGTGGTCCTATTAGCTTCATCAAGTTGTGATATATAGCCTTCGCTGGAGCGGTTCACAGCAAAGTGTGACGCGGCCGAGATGAGGATCAATTCCTCCAAATCCAAGGCCATCGTCTTGAGCCGGAAAAGGGTAGAGTGCCCTCTCTGTGTCGGGGATGAGGTCCTGCCCCAAGTGGAGGAGTTCAAGTATCTCAGGGTCTTGTTCACGAATGAGGGAAAAATGAAGTGTGAGATCGATAGGCGGATAGGTGCAACATCGGCAGTGAAGCGGGCGCTGTATTAGTCTGTCGTGGTGAAGAGGGAGCTGAGTCAAAAGGTGAAGCTCTCAATTTACCGGTCGATCTACGTTCTTACCCTCATCTATTGTCATGAGCTTTGGGTTATGACCGAATGAACAAGATCACGGATACAGGTGGCCGAAATTAGTTTTCTCTGCAGGGTGTCTGGGCTCTCCCTTAAAGATAGGGTGAGAAGCTTGGTCATCCAGGAGGGACTCAGAGTAGAGCCGCTGCTTCTCCACATCGAGAGGAGCCAGTTGAGGTGGCTTAGGCATCTGGTTAGGATGCCTCCTGGGCGAGGTGTTCCGGGCACATCCCACCAGGAGGAGACCCAGAGGAAGAGTCAGGACACGCTGGAGGGACTATGTTTCTCAGCTGGCCTGGGAACGCCTTGGGATTCCCCCGGAGGAGCTAGCCCATGTGGTTGGGGATAGGGAAGTCTGGGCCTCCCTATTTAGGCTGCTTCCCCCGCGACCTGACCCCGGATATGCGGAAGAAAATGAATGGATGGATGGGTGTCTTCTGGACCCGGTTCTGGAGGGCAGTCATCCATTGCCGAAGTCATTATTATCATCTTGCTGTTAACAAGACCACACCGCTAACAGAAACACGCCGCTAACAGAAACACACTGCTAATGGGACCACACTGCTAACGTGACCACACTGATAACAAAAACACACTTCTAACAGAACCACACTGCTAACGGGACCACACTGCTAACAAAAACACACTTCTAACAGAACCACACTGCTAACGGGACCACACTTCTAACGTGACCACACTTCTAATGGTACCACACTGCTAACAAGACCACACTGCTAACAAGACCACACTTCTAACGGGACCACACTGTTAATGTGACCACACTGCTAACAAAACCACACTGCTAATGGGACCACACTTCTAACGTGACCACGCTTCTAACGGTACCACACTGCTAACGGGACCACACTGCTAACAGGACCACACTGCTAATGGGACCACACTGCTAACAGAACCACACTGCTAACAGAACCACACTGCTAACGTGACCGCACTGCTAACGGGACCACACTGCTAACAGGACCACACTGCTAACGGGACCACACTTCTAACGGTACCACACTGCTAACAGGACCATGCTGCTAACAGTGTGTTTTTATAGCACCATTTTTAATTTACTTGCTTGTACATTGTTGTCTGTACTCTGTGTTGTCTAAAACAGTTTTCTGTGAGGTACTTGTCTGTACTGATTCATCCTACTTGCACCGTTGTATTCTGTTATTTACTATATTTCTTTTGGACCTTGTAGATGTTTCATTTCTTTTTATGTTTGGTGCTTTATTTTATACTTTTGTTGTATATTGGTATTT